>NW_026879012.1:0-258241 GCF_032173495.1 Musca vetustissima
GGTGGTGTTGTTGTATGTGTGTACATTTCATTTATTGTTGCTTGTGTGTGGATGATGTACTTGTTGGAGCATCAGAGTACGGTGAAGGGGCGAGGGCGAAAATTCCATAAAATTTTATGTGAAGTCGAAGCTCTTTTAGTTGTAGAGAAAACTTTTTTTGAACAGTTTCAAGCAACGTCGTGCAACATTCGAAAGCCACGAAAGTTTTGTGCGGCTAAACGTGCTTTTCACAACACTTTTTTTCTGTTCCTTCGTGAGTGTGTTTTGTTTGTCGTGGTCGTCGTCGGCTGCTTCCCAGCAACAACAAAATTACTTGCTTGAGAAGAAGAAATGTGTGTGCGTGTGTGCGTTCATATGAGTAAGTTTTTTTCTTCAAGCTAAAAAAATGATTTTAAAAGAAAATATTGGGGGGAAATAAATTCCTAAACTTTTTTATTTCATGTAATAAAATGTAAAACTTTTATTTTGCGGTGATCTTGCTTATTGATTTTTTCCAATTAAAATATAAATTTAAGCTCTTCCTCCTCTCTAGCTATTGCTCACTTCCTCTGTTCCCTCCTCCCTCTCTCGCTCCCTTTCCATCAATTAATGACAACATTTTCATTTTCCCCCACATTTGTTGGAGCTGTACTTTTTATTTCCATGGCACTACACCAACAACAACAATACAAATTTTTAATGCATATGTACTTCAAACATACATACAATACATGTTTGTTTGTAAGTATGTCAAGAGAAAATAATTTTTCAACAATGCATTTCAATTGTTGTTGTTGTCGTGTTTTTTCGTTTCGTTTTCTTCATTTTCTCCTTTTTTCCCATTTTCACTTGCAGTTGAAATACATTGTAAGCGTCAGACGCCTATGCTTTGGTATGTTCGTTCACATTTCCAGTTGTTAATTTTCTTTTGTTTTTTTTTCTTGCTTTCCATTTTAAGCTTTTCATGTTTCTGTTTTGTTGTTCTGTTTTTTTTTTCTTTTCCAACTTCTGGGGGGGAGCTTTGATCAATCGAAACAACTTTCTTTTTAAAACGAACTCATCACATAACTAACGACGGCAACATTACATTCGTTGAATAATTTTTCGCGTTAAATGAATGTTAATGACTTTAGTTGAATGTTGTCAAGATCTGAAAAATGAAAAAACGCCAAATTTAAACAAAAATCGCTAAAATGAAATTTTATAATTTAACGGATTTTTAGGGTTAAACGGATAGCAATGAATTTAAGTACATGTTTTCGGAAAAAAAAAACTTTAAATGAAAAAAATCGCAATTTTTTTAATTTGATAAAAAACGCTAAATTTGAAAAATCGCCAAAATTATGAATAATTTTGTAGATCTTTTTGGGTTAAATGAATGCTAAAGAATTTTGTTTAATGTTGTCAATATATGAAATAAAAACCCCCTATATTAAAACTCGCAAGCATAATGAAGCCAGATATTGTATTTTTTTATAAGTGGTCTGAAATAATGAAAAAAGTCAAATTTAAAAGAAAACGCTAAAATTAATTTTTATAATTTAACGGATTTTTAGGGTTAAACGGATAGCAATGAATGTAGGTAAATGTTTTCGGAACAAAAACTTTAAAACGAAAAAATCGCATTTTTTATCTTTCTAAAAAAACGCCAAATTTGAAAAATCGCCAAAATGATAATTTGTAGATTATTGGGTTCAATGGATGCTAAAGAACTTTAAACTGAAAAAATCGCCATTTTTTTGTGATTTACAAAAAATCGCTAAGTTTGAAAAATCACCAAAATGAAATATAATGACAATTTGTAGATTTTTTTTGGTAAAATGGATGCTAAAGAATTTTGTTTAATATTGCCAATATATGAAATGAGAAACCCCTTATATTAAAAATCGCTAAAATAAAAAAATCAGATATTGGATTTTTTTATTTTGATAAATGATGTTGTTTTCTACTTGGTCTTTCCATCTGATTCGTGGCCTTGTCCTTCTACGGGAACCATCAGTAGGCTCGCTTGTATATGCCTTTTGAGCTGGGGCATTCTCATTCATTCGCACAACATGGCCTAGCCATCGTAGTAGTCGCTGCAGCTCAACACGACTGACTATGTCGATGTTCGCGTATAAATTTTAAAGCTTGTGGTTCATTCAACGCCTATATTCATCGTCGACGCAGATCGGCACGTAGATCTTTCAGAGAATTTTTCAAACACCGCAAGAGCTGCCTCATCTGCTTGGGCAAGTACTCATGCTTCAGGTCCATATAACTGGACGGGTAGTATCAGCGTCTTGTAAAGTGTGAGTTTGGTCTGGCGGGAGGTGGCCTTGTTTCTAAACTGCTTACTTAGACCATAGTAGCATCTGTTGGCCATCACAATCCTTCTCCGAATTTCAAAACTGTTGTCATTCGTTCTATTTATGGCGGTACCAAGGTATATAATATCTTTAAGTATCTCGAAGCTGCAGTTCTCAAGTTCCACAGTTGGTCCGAGTCTACTGGACGTCTTGCACGTTGATACCATCAGCTTGGTCTTCTCGCTGTTCACTGTCAGACCCACTTTGGCAGACTTCTTCTCAATTTGTTCAAAGGTGACTGACGGATTGGGCTGTCGAATTCGGCTTTATAGTCGTGTTTAGGAAAATAAGGTTTAATTAATAAAAACACCAACATGAAATTAATTTATACTCAATATTTTTGAAAGTTCGATATTTTAAAATCGCCAAAAAATGTATGGTAAAATTTGCTAAAAACTCTAAATTTGAAAAAAAAATTGAAATCGCTAAAATAAATTATCTTAAAAATTTGTCTATTTTGCTGTCCACAAAATCGACAAATTTAAATTTAGATTTTTTTAATTTTAGATTTTTTTTCGGAAGCCCCAGCAAGCCATACATTTTTAAGGATTATTTTTTTGAAGCCCAACAAGGCGTAGATTTTTTAAAGAATATTTTTTTCCAAGGCCCAATAAGGCGTAGATTTTTTAAAGACTACTTTTTCTAAGGCCCAATAAGGCTAAATTTTTTAAAGCATATTTTTATTTATTGAATTAAAAACACGAAATTGGCATTACTGTTTTCAATCCATATCTGAACGGCATAACAACATCATCACAAGGCTTTTTTCCCACTTTTCTTTCTCTTCACAGTTCCCACTCCCCCTCAACGAACATACAAACATGTGTACGTGTGTGTGTGCCTGTGTGCAACTGCAGCAGTTAACATCGAAATGCAACGAAAAACTTTTTCTTTTCATTTGTTCAACAACAACAACATTTCATTTCAACATTGGGAGTGAATTTTCTTTTGTTGTTGTTGTTTTCCGATGCAGTAGCGACAGATGTTGCTGGCTGCCATTGTTGTTGTTGGCATTGTTTGTTGTGTGTTTTCCTCTTTCTAAAAATTGAGGTCATTTTAAAATAATGTTTTAACGATATTTTTCCATTGCCTGCCAACTAACCAGAGGCAGAGGTCTGCCAGCCAGTCAGCCAACTAGGCAGTCAGACAGTTTGTCAGTCATTCGGTCAGCCAGCCAGCCCCTAGTGTTCGCTCATGCTGTTGGAGGCATAGTAGAGGAGTTCGTACGTGTCCCATGCATTCACTGAGTGAGTGCTGAGTGTATTGGTGCGCATGAAATGTATTTGGTGTTGTTGTAACGCTAATGCATTTTATTGAGTTGTTGTTGTTGCTGCTGCTGCCGCTTTTCAGTTTTCATTATTTTTCACTTCGTCGATGTGCTGCCTTGTATAAAGTTTTGCTGTTACATAAGCTTTTTTTCTCTCGATTTTTTTTTGTTGCTTTTCAGTTTTCTTCTACACCACTTGCCAGGGCGCCCGCTTCTCCCCTTCACTCTACTCCCTCGCTGGGAGGGTCGTTTTTCTATGTTAGCTTTAATACACAATTTCTCTGGCGATTCAGACTGCTGCCTATCAGCAGTGTTATCGCTTTTCAATGTCATTTTTCTACCAATAGAAAACAAACTTTGAACAAAAAATGGGGGGTTTTCAGGGCAAAAGAGGATATTACTAAAGACGAGTTTGATTCTGATTTTTCTAATTCAGAAAAATAGTTTGACCTCTAAACCGTTTCCCTCTAGTTCTTCCCAAAGGCTAGTCAATATTTTTTTCTAAAAAAAGAGAATAACAAAAGTGCAGGATATCGTATCTTCATAAGTTCTACTTCCTGATTCTTTCTCATGGTTCTCAAACTCAACGAAAAGTTCTTCTTTTAGAAATCTTTCCCGATATTACATCTTGCAATAATCCACATGCTCCCCATTGAGACCGAGAGATTGTTAGAGTTTGCTAGTTCCCGAAACGAACTAGTTCAAAGGAACTATTTCGCAAAAGGAGCGATCGGTACCAGTTTTGCTCCAGTTCACTTAGGTCATCAAGATCTTCCCTTTCAGCAATTCACATGCACTCCACTGAGATCGGGAGATTGTTAGAGTTTGCTAGTTCACGATATGAACTAGTTCAACGGAACTATTCTGCAAAATGAGTGATCGGTACTAGGTCTGGTTCTTTCGTTCATCGAGTTCCTTTTGCTGTAGGCGTTAAGTTTTGTTCCAGTCCACTTAGGTCATCAAGATCTTCCCAGAATTTAACTAAGAAGAACTATGGAATTAGCGAATCGAAAAATCGCTTAGGGAAGAGATTACTCAACCTTTTAGATTGTGGTGAACGACTGAAGCCAATGGCCAATGACATTATTGGACCATACCAATGCGGCTTCAGACCTGACAAATCTGACAAAAATAGCCACGAGAAACACATCGACACATTTCAACTATTCGTCGACTATAATGCTGCATTCGACAGCCCTATCCGTTCAGAGGTGTTTAAAGCCATGTCTGCGTTTGGCATTCCGGAAAAATTAATACGGCTATGTAGGATAACTTTGAGTGGCACAAGGTCAGCAGTGAATGTTTGAAACGACCTCTCGGAGCGATTTTTTTGCCTATGTCATTTTATTTAATCAAAACATCAGTTAAATCTTAGGATAAATGGCATAAACCTTACAGTATTCTATATTTAAACATGTATTGGGTGTACTAGCCTACTTGAAATCCTAACATAATAATCCATTCTTAAGTATATAATACATCATCCTTAAAACTATTCCCGAATATTGAGAGCGATAACAGCCACCTTTGAACAAATTGAGAAGAAGTCTGCCAAAGTCGGCCGGGCAGTAAATGGCGAGAAGACCAAACTGATGGTATCAACGCGCAAGGCATCCAGTAGACTCGGACCAACTGTGGAACTTGAGAATTATAGCTTCGAGATAGTAAACGATTTTATATACCTCGGTACCGCCGCCAAACCAAACTCACACACTACAAGACACTGATATTACCCGTGCTGTTATATGGATCTGAAGCATCGGTACTTACTCAAGCAGATGAGGCAGCTCTTGGAGTGTTTGGAAGAAAATTTCTCCGAAAGATCAATGGACCGATCTGTGAATATCGCCGTCGAATGAACCATGAGTAGGGATACGTAGTCGATTTTTATACTTTTCGATTGTTGCCTTTGACTAAAAACTCGACATTTCGATCTTTCGATTTTGTCAAAACTGTTCAAAATCGATTTTCCACCTTTACTGACTTCCGCAAAATCGACTTTTTATATGAATTATTGATACCAGATAATGTAAAGTTCCGGAAAGTGCAATTTTTGGGTAATTTGAGCTTTGTGATAAAAACCAAGTACTTTTGAAGTAAATCGAAAGTCGACTTTACGATTTTCTCACAGATCAAAAGTCGACTTTTAGACTTTTCAATACAAAAAGTCGATTTACTTATCCCTAACCATGAGTTGCACCAGCTATTCTCGGACATCGGCATTGTCAGACGTATCGAGCTGCAGCCAATACGTTGGCCAGGTCATGTTGTGGAAATGGATGAAGATGCCTCAGCTCAAAAAGCATATAAAAGCGAACCAGCTGATGGTTCACGCAGAACGGGGAAGTCCACGAATTAGATGGAAAGATCAAATGGATGACAACATTGCCGAACATGGTCTTTCCAATTTGGAAAAATTGTGAAAAAGACCGACGCGCCTGGAAATCTTTTGTAAGCTGGTCTTTCCAATTTGGAAAAATTGTGAAAAAGACCGACGCGCCTGGAAATCTTTTGTAAGCTCGGCTTATGGAACGAAAGTTCTGTCACAAGACAGCTAAGTAAGTAACAAAAATTAACTCTATTCCAAATTTGACCGAAAATTTAATAAAATAAAATTAAAATAATACAAAAATAATCAAAACTATGGTTAATACTTCGTTGGGTAACATTTATTTTATTATCACATCGGACAATTTCCGTGGTAAACTTTCAAGCTAAGTCCGGCAACGTAAAGTTGGTATCGACTCCCAAACTTATTTTATATTTCGAAAGTGCTCTTCATTATTTTTTGGAATCTTCGGTTTAACATTCTTTCGACATCTCGCCATAGGTTTTCGATTGGGTTTAGGTCTGGACTTTGTGGTGGCCAAGACAAAACCGCGGAATTCGTATCCATAAACTATTGCTTGACAACTCGGGAAGTATACTTAGGATCGTTATCCTGTTGAAAAACGTACGTTACGGGCATATTTTCGAACGAACACGGTTCCATTACATTCTCCAATATATTTTTATATTGATGTTGGCCTAGAGATGGTATTTACCGGGTAAATACCCAAGGGGTGGGTAAATACCCATTTGCAGGCATTAATTTGGGTATTTACTATATTGAATCGGTAATACAACATCTTACACCCTATTTCCGGGTTTCTGTTATCAAATCGATTTAGAATGGATAGTTTTACGATACATTAAAGTCGTGGGTAAATACCTGAGTATTTACCCAAAAAATGGGTATAAACTCATTAACTTAGGGCGCTAGGGAGGAGATATTACTTATTTAGGTTTTGATGGTGGTTCGGTTCGGAGCACTAATACTCTTTTTTGTTTAGTTCAGAGCACTGTGAGAGAAGCATTCGCGCTTCGCTTTCATTCGGTGTGTTCGCTTTTTATCAAGGATAGTTTTACGATGCATTAAAGACGTGGAACCACTTGACATATGCGGGAAAATTTTGCATACATGTTTTTAATGTCAAAACAAATATAGAAATCCAAAATTGGGTCCCACCCCACCCACAAATGGGTATTTATCCAATTTACCGGGTATTTACCCAATTTACCAGCTATTTACCCTTTGGGTATTTAGCCACTGCCCATATCTATGTTGGTCCATTCGAACATCTATGCTGTGTATGGGACCAACACCATACCAACTGCCGCCGCCGTGTTTAATCGTCTTGATGGTGTATCTAGGATCCAAAGATTTGTTAAGGGGCCGTCTAACATAACATTTTCCATCTGATCCGAACTAATTAAACTTCGATTCGTCGCTCCAAAGATGGGGTTTCTTCAGGCGCCCTTTTGCAAACTGTAAGCGTTTCTTAATACTTTTGCTGGATACGTGTGGTTTTTTTCGTGCAATGCATTCATGAAGAGCAGCTTCTCTCAATCTACGTCGGAAAGTCTAGATGAAATATTATGCGTAATTTGTGAGGTTAAAAATATTATGTGTAATCAGCAGAGGTTAAAAATGGATTGGCTTTACTGGTTCTACAAACAACTCTATCATCGTGTGGAGTAGTTTCTCTTAGCTTTGGAATTCTTTCAGGTTTCTCAAAACTTTCTGTATTTCGAAAACATTGTATTGTTCCGAAAACCTTTTTGAACAACAAAATCTATTCGCTATGGCAAATATCGACTGATTTTCTTCATAATTGCAGCGTACAATCAACTCTCGAAGTGCTGGAGTACATGATGTCAGAGACCGACAACTATGTTTTCAGGGTAAAATATTGATCCTAGACCCACCTTTATGTATATCGATCGTCATATCACGACTAGCTGAGTCGATCTAGACATGTGTGTCCGTCCGTCGGTCTGTCCATTATAATTTGTAAACACGATACAGGCCACAGTTATGGACCAATCTTCACGAAATTTTGCATGTAGGTTGGGTTCGGTCCAATGAAGACCCCTATTGGTAAAGATCGGTTAATATTTAGGGGATGAAATGGACCAAATACTAAATTTTTGTCGGTTTTTCTGGTCGCTCCAGAGGCCGCAGTTATGGTCCGAACATCGTGAAATTTTACATGGAGAAGGGGATCTGGCTTAAGAATAAGCATGCCTGTTTTGATAAAGATCGGTCAATATTTAGCGGGTAAAATGGACTCTGACTTTTGTGTGAAAAATTACGAAATTTTTATTCTGGGGTGTATATACTTGCTCCTGAAGGACATATACCCGAGATGTTGATAGTATATCTAAGAGGAGTTGTTGACCTTCAAATTTATACCAATTATATGGCTGTATGTATTCTGATGTGGGAGTTATACGTAATTGGGTAAAGGTGACTATATGCATAATATACTATTACTCCATTAGACGACGGAAATGTCGCGCTGATCGCTTTGAAATTGTACATGAATTTCCGATTATGGTCAAAAGGACGACGCCTATAGTTTTCGGTGAAGTTGAGATTTCATTCAGGTGGTGCAATGAACCGAAGACTTTAATTTTGTCAGATTTTCTAGTCGCCCTAGAGGCAATTGTTATATTCAGAACATGACATATTTTACAAGGTGAATAGGATCTGACAAAATACTTATAGCGGCGGTTTAGATGATGATCGGTCAATTTTCCCAGGGTCGAATCAACCAAAACCTAAAGTGACCAATTTTTTTATTTTATGGCGTAAAAATTCACATCAAGAAAAAAAAAACATTTTGGAAAATATGCAAGACTTAGAAAGTGGAGTTGTTAATCTATAATCGGTATCACGAAATATTGCCCAGGCTCAGAATATAGAACCGCCGAAAGTTTGCTTTTCGTGGTAGTTGTGTAGGGTATCATATGGTTCGCCCCGTCCGACTATACTGCTCAATGAACCGGAATTACCCACCTCTAACGTCATCCGTTTATTTCCTTATAAATTTCTTGCATTTCTGCAAAGTTTCAAAACAAAACAAATTCCGCACACATGTTTGGTCTAAAAGAATAAACACCACCAATAATATGGCAACATCTACCACCTATGCAAGCTGGAACAAAACTGAATGGTTTCTATGTGTCGCTATGAAAGCCTTCAGCTTAGTTTTTACTAATGCCGAGTTAAATGCAAGTGTACTACCTTCTCCGGCTGTGTGGTGTCGACGTCGTCATCGCATGTGTGTGACTGTATTTGCCTCGGCCTCTTAGTGCATAAAATTCAACCTCTACGAGTTGTTAGGGCGCTAGGGAGGAGATCGTATTTATTTAGGTTTGATGGTGGTTCGGTGCGGAGCACTAATCCTCTTTTTATACCCTCCGTTTTATTTGCTGTTGGTGTAGTTAGTTCAGAGCACCGTTGAGAGCAGCATTCGCGCTTCGCATTCATTCGGTGTGTTCGCTTTTTTTATCAAGTACATGTATTAGACGTCAACTACATATAAATATACATATATTCATATGTATGTTTGCATGATTGTGCTTGTGTTTTATTTTCATTAGGTTTTTCCTATTTCATTTCATTTTATTTTTTTATTTTATTTTTGAGTTGTGTATTTTGAGAGTATGCATGCATGCATGCCTTGACTGACTGCCTGGCAGGCTGACTGAGTAATCGAGCAAAACGAAGAGTGACTACACTGCGGTTTGCCCGAACAACTCTGTATGAACGAACAGAACGAGAGGAACCAACACAAAAAGAAAACAAATTGAACGCCGTATGTATGCAGTGCATATTTCACATTTTATATTATGTTTGTACGTGATGTTAAAATAAAGTTGTGCGGGCTGTTGTGTGGTAGGGTGGTGCAATAGAAAGAGGGAAAGGAGGAATGAAACACCAACAACTACAACAACCACACAGTACAGAAAAAAACTTGATACGATCACATACAATTTTGTTGTGTTTTCTGTTTCACTGTTACTGCCCACCCTCCCATTTCCCTGGCCACCTTCCTACTTTCGGTCTCTGGTGTTTTATCAGGCCAGGCGCAATGCCAACCAACCAGCCAGCCATCCATTTGATGACCATTACAATGCCTAGGCGATTTAGTTAGTAGTGGGGGAGTGCAGCAAAGAGGAAAATTTTCATTGTGAAATAGGTACTTAAAAATTTCAGTGAGGGTTTTTCGTTGAGGTTTTCGTTGTTGTTGCTGCTGCTTTTTGGTGTTATTGAAAACACATCGAAGCTTTTCCTTTGATTGAAATGAAATTCATTGGGTTTTTTTTTTCGATGGAACTGGCATTTGAGGTTTTCCAAATAGCAGAACTTTCTCTGGACTTTTCGTTTCTGTTTGAACGAACATGATAATGAAATTCTTACGAAACGAAAATTGGGAAATTCCCCGATCATGGTTTACACCAGAGTGAAATGACATGGAGGTGAATAAAGGTCCCGAGGTTCATGACTTCTCTAGTCTACATGTTCCCTTCTATATTCTAATGGAACGATGAAAGAGAGAGATTCAAAGGAACTATATGGAGCAAAGGAACTATTTGGAACAAAGGAATTGTATGGAGTACAGGTACTATATGGGGCAAAGGTACTATATGGGGTAAAGGTGCTATATGAAAAAAAACCAGTAAGGAAAGTAGTAAAGTCGGACGGGGCCGACTATATGATACCCGACTAATATGTGATATTTATCTAAATGTGAATCTACCTAGATCTATCCATAAAGTATGTAAATCGACTTCAAACAAATATAAATAGGTCATCCGTTGGGCTATGTCTGTCAAATTTCGTGCAAATCGAAAGATATATAGCGACTTTGGTCCACCATTTACATGAAATCGGACGAAACTATATATGGGAGCTATATCTAAATCTGGACCGATTTTCTCGAAACTTGGCAGACATCATTCTAGGCTCAATTCAGAACGTTATGCCAAATTTCGTGCAAATCGAAAGATATATAGCGACTTTGGTCCACCATTTACATGAAATCGGACGAAACTATATATGGGAGCTATATCTAAATCTGGACCGATTTTCTCGAAACTTGGCAGACATCATTCTAGGCTCAATTCAGAACGTTATGCCAAATTTCGTGCAAATCGAAAGATATATAAGGACTTTGGGGCACCATTTACATGAAATCGGACGAAACTATACATGGGAGCTATATCTAAATCTGGACCGATTTTCTCGAAACTTGGCAGACATAATTCTAGGCTCAATTCAGTACGTTATGCCAAATTTGGTGCAAATCGAAAGATATATAGGGACTTTGGAGCACCATTTACATGAAATCGGACGAAACTATATATGGGAGCTATATTTAAATCTGAACCGATTTTCACGAAACTTGGCAGACATCATTCTAGACCTAATTGATTAGGCTGTACCAAATTTCGTGCAAATCGAAAGATATATAGCGACTTTGGTCCACCATTTACATGAAATCGGACGAATCTATATATGGGAGCTATATCTAAATCTGGACCGATTTTTTCGAAACTTGGCAGACATCATTCAAGGCTCAATTCAGTACGTTATGCCAAATTTCGTGCAAATCGAAAGATATATAGGGACTTTGGGGCACCATTTACATGAAATCGGACGAAACTATACATGGGAGCTATATCTAAATCTGGACCGATTTTCTCGAAACTTGGCAGACATAATTCTATGCTCAATTCAGTACGTCATGCCAAATTTGGTGCAAATCGAAAGATATATAGGGACTTTGGAGCACAATTTACCTGAAATCGGACGAAACTATATATGGGAGCTATATCTAAATCTGGACCGATTTTCACGAAACTTGGCAGACATCATTCTAGACCTAATTGATTAGGCTGTACCAAATTTCGTGCAAATCGAAAGATATATAGGGACCGTTTACATTAAATCGGTTAAATATATATATGGGAGCTATATCTAAATCTGAACCGATTTTTCCCAATTTCAATAGGGTTCGTCCTTAGGCCGAATAAGTGACCTATGCCAAATTTCATCTAAATCGGATTATAAATGCGACCTGTACTTTGTTTACAATTTAACACCAACAGACGGACAGACGGACGGACGGACATGCATAAATCGACTCAGAAAGTGATTCTATGCATATTCTCAAAAGGAACTATGGGTCTATCTCGTTTCCTTTTGCCTGTTACAAACATATGCACAAAGACATAATACCCTGTACCACAGTGTGGTGAAGGGTATAAAAACGAAAAAAAAAACAAAAAGAACGATGAAAGAGAGAGATTCACAGGGACTATGTAGGAGTCGGAACTATATGGAGCAAGGGAACTATAAAGAGCAAAGGAACTGTATGGAGTAAAGGAACTATATGGAGCTAAGGAACAGAAAACATTTGCATTTAGTAGTACCAAGAGAGAGAGATGTAAATTTAGACGAATGAAAGAAAAATTTTAAATAGAAAATTGGTGACCAGCATAGTTAACCTTGACCTTAACAATATCCTTATAAGGCCTGGGGGAACAATGCGTCCCAGGGATGTTTCAGAAGAATTTTTTGGTGTCACATTCAGAAAATGTTCCTTTAATACCAATGTACATATATAAAAGTGACCCTAATGGCCGAACCGGCAGTTTCACATTCAAATCTTAATCAGCTTTCTCCACTTTTCAAATGTGGATATATCGACGAATTTGGACGATATCTTCCTATACTTCCAACATTGCCAACCAGGAATACCAAACAAATATCGTCTTAGAAGGAAAAATCTCACATTTCGCATATCCGATGGCGGGCATGATAATTCCTCAGTGGAACATCGGCATCCGAAAATACCAACGACATTAGAAAGAGTACACTACTGGCTCGTGTATGGAAAAGAATTAATGACTTCGCACAAACATTATCGAAATACTTACTTACATAGCTGGTTTGTGACAGAACTTTCGTTCCATAAGCCGAGCTTAAAAAAGATTTCCAGGCGCGTCGGTCTTTTGAGCAGTTTTTCCAATTTCAAAGACCATATTCGGCAATGTTATCTTCCCCTTGATCTTTCCATCTTATTCGTGGCCTTCCCCTACTGCATGAACCATCAGCTGGTTCGTTTTATAGGCTTTTAGAGCTGGGGCATCTTCACCCATTCTCACAACATGACCTAGTCAACGTAGTCGCTGCAGCTCAATACGTCTAACAATGTCGATATCCGAAAATAGCTGGTACAACTCATGGCTCATTGATCGGCCCATAGATCATTCGGAGAATTTTTTTCTCTCAAACACCCCAAGAACTGCCTCATCTGCTTGCACAAGTACCCATGCTTCAGATCTATATAACAGCACAGGTAGTATCAGGGTCTTGTAGAGTGTGAGTTTGGTCTGGCGGGAGGTGGCCTTGCTTTTCATTTGTTTGCTCAGACCATAGTATGATCTGTTGGCCATAGTAGCATCTCCTGCAGATTTCATAGCTGATGTTATTAGTTTCGTTTATGGCGGTACCAAGGTATATAAAATCGTGCAATACCTCGAAGCTGTAGTTTTCAAGTTCCACAGTTGGTCCGAAGTCTACTGGACGTCTTGCGCGTTGATACCATCAGCTTGGTCTCTTCGACATTTACTGCCCGGCCCACTTTGGCAGACTCCTTCTCAATTTGTTCAAAGGTGGCTGTTACCGCTCTCAATGTTCGACTCATTATGTCGATGTCATCGGCGTAGGCGAGTAACATGTGTTGTTAGGTGTACAGAGTGCCATTTCTGTTCACTTTTGCCTCTCGTATGACCCTTTCCAGCAGGATGTTAAAAAGGTCACACGACAAACTGTCACCTTGTCTGAATCTTCGTTCGGTATTGAAGGGCTCCGATAGGTCCTTTCCGACTTTAACTGCTGATCTTGTGCCTGTTAAAGTTATCTTGCATAGCCGAATTAATTTTGCAGGAATGACAAATTCAAACATGGCTTCAAACACCTCTGAACGGATAGGGCTTTTCGAATGCGGCTTTATAGTCGACGAGTAGGTGGAATGTGCCGATGTGTTTTTCGTAGGTCTTTTCCAGTATTTTACGTAGAGTGAAAATCTGGTCAATGGTGGATTTGCCAGGTCTGAAGCCGCATTGGTATGGTCCAATAATTTCATTGACCATTGGCGTTAGTCGTTCACACAGCACACTGGATAGCACTTTATATGCGATGGGAAGGAGACTTATTCCTCTATAGTTGGCACATATCGTCTTGTCTTCTTTTTTGTGCACGGGACACAGGATGTTGAGGTTCCAATCATTGGGCATGCATTCCTCTAGCCAAATTGTACTAATCAGCTGGTACATGCTCCTGTGCAGCATCTGACCACCGGTCTTGAATTGTTCGGCTGGTAATCCATAGGTACCTTCTGCTTTATTATTCTTCAGCCGATTGATTGCTATTCTGACCTCATCATGTCTAGGTGGTATACACTCAATACGGTCATCTGTTGTTGGTTCTGGGGCATCTTCTTCACCGCTACTATTTGATACCAGAAGCTATTCAAAATTGTCCTTCTAGATCCTCAACACGCTGTCTGTATCTGTCACCAGATTTCCTTCTTCATCTCTACAGGAGGATGTGTCTGCACCAAAGCCTTCAGTTTGGTGTTTTACTCGTTGGTAAAATTTCCGCACATCGTGAGGCCATTCAGGCCACGAGACAAAATTCCATGAAAGTGATATGGTCCTAGAAGTGTTCTGCTCGTTGTGGTCAGGTATTGTTTCTATAAATTCCGCCATAACTTGGAGTTTATATTAAATTTTATCATTCGGTTTGCAACGCCGCGAAATATTCACCGGAGACCCCGCAATGTATATATATTCTTGATCAGAATAAAATTCGATGTCGATTTACACATGTCCGTCCGACTTTTAAAATCACGATATAGATTGCAATATTTAAGATAGAGCTCTGAAAATTTGCACAGATATTGCAAGTAGTCCTAGGATGTTTGCCATATGTCGGTCCATGTTTTTGTGTGGCCTCCATATAATGGGTACCCCCACCCCAGTATTCGGTATTTTGGGGATTTTGGACACGTTCTCCAACCGAATCGGCTGTAATTTGGTATTTTGTGTTCTCCGGGTATTGCACACCTCCATACCAAAAATTATTAAAGTTGACCCAAGTTTAAGTGTAGTCCCCTTATATCGGTAACCTAAAATATTCGGTATTTTGGGGATTCTCGACACCTTTTCAACCAAATTGGCTGTAATTTGGTATTTTGGATTCTCATTGAATAACTTATATCCATACCAAAAATTATTAATATTGACCTAAGTTTAAGGTACCCCCTATAACGGTACCCCCTACATTCGATATTTTGGGGATATTGGACAAGTTTTCAAACTGAATTTGGCTTTAATTTGGTACATTGGGTTCTCAGGGAATAGCACATCTCGGTACCAAAAATTATTAATATTGGCTCAAGATTTAGGGTAGCTCCCATATAACGGTACCCCCAAATATTCGGTGTTTTGCGGATTTTGAATACCTTTTCCAACCAAAACGGCTTTAATTTGGTATTTTGTGTTTTCATTGCATAATATATCTACGTACGAAAAAATATTAACATTGACCCTAGTTTAAAGGAAGCCTCCATATAATGGTACCCCCAATATTCGGTATTTTGGACAATTTGGGTTCTCCGGGAATAGCACACCTCCGTACCAAAAATAAGTAATATTGGCAAAGGTTTCAGGTTAGCCCCCATATTACGGAACCCCCAAATATTCGGTATTTTGGCGATTTTGGACAAGTTTTCAAACCGAATTGGCTATAATTTGGTATTTTGGGTTCTCAGGGAATAGCACATTTTCGTACTACAATTTTTTAATATTGACCCACTTTTTGAGTCCCATAATCTGGTACCCGTAACAAGAGAATTTTTGACACGTTTTTTAATCAAATTAACTGTAATTTGTTTTTTTGGGTTCTCATGACGGTGTCATCACACCCCCACACTAGAAAATTAATATTCATCCAAGTAGGTATTTTGAGAATTTCGAACATGTTTTTCATCCGAATTTTGCTGTACTTTGGTATTTTGTATTCCACCAAAAAATATCAATATTGATCTCCGTATAGTCTAACTATTAGATATTTTGGAATTTCAATAATCTTTTTCTCAGGAATTTTTCGTTAATTTCAAGGTCATAATATGAATTTTCTCCCCGGAGCTCCCATTATTTTTAGGTAATTTGATTGTTATAATTTGCTAGAGGGTATAAAAAAGTTCGGCCGGGCGAATTTAACATCGTTTTTACTTGTTGGTATTTTGAATGTCCACCTCATAAAAAAATGTTCGGTCTGCACCATTTATTATGAAAAAACCGACGATAATTTATCTCCAAAAATTCAAAAGTTTTAATTGAATTCCGAAAAAAAACACTCTCTAGTGGAAAACCTTTACTTTCAGCTTTTATTATTGAAATTTTTTAATACCAAAAAATCATGTGAAACAAATTCCTATTCTAGGGATCAAACCAAATAATCGATGTCCTCAAATAAGTTTTTATTTGTATGTACATATACTCGAAATTTCCATAATAGTTTTTCTAATGAAATGTTTTGCATTATGGCAATACACCTCCCCGCAATGTCATGATCCGCTCCCTTTTACCTATATTTAGAGCAATTTTCGAAAAAAAATTACTGCAAAAAAATGACATTTTTAATGCTTCAGTGCACACACCTTCGTTCTAAAACTAAAACAACATCGACAAAAAACACAATATTTCAAATAAGTCAAACTGCAGAGACATTAATGGATGTGTACGAGTGTGTGTGTGCTGCTTAGTTTGTGAACTTAGCAACAAAATGCGACAACAACATCATCATCAAACTATTGTTAAATTCACATTAAAATTGCATTAAAATTAATCTGGCAACCCAATTTGACTTTTGTGTATTTTCTGTTCTCTAATTTTCCTCGTAGTTGTTGTTGTTGTTTTTGTTGTGTGTTCCATTAATTTCTCATGTCATCATAATTATCAACGGCAGCAGTGAACGTCATCATCGTCATTATCATTGCTGTGCTGTTCTGTTGCTTGTCGATTGAAGGAGAACCCCCAAACCCACCAACCATCATATGCATAACCTATCATACTTATCTATGTTTGTATGTACATTGTACATACACATATAGGCTGAGAAGACAACAAAATAAACCGAAACATGCAGCCCCAAGCCAAGAGCAGCAATAACAACAACACTAACAATTACCCATATCCCCAATTATTATTGTTTTTGTTGCTCTGCAGAGAGTAGTTGTTGTTGACTGCAACAGCATGTATATGTGTGTGCCTGTTTTGTTTGGCTTTCCTTCCTCTTTGTGTTGTTATTTTATGGGGCCACCGCTACGTTATGTGGTGGCCCCAATCAGCACAAAGTTGTACACCAAACACACACACACACACACTCACACAGCCACACAACACATTTCCACCAACACCAACTCAATGTCGTTGCCGTTGTCGTCTCCACCCTCCCTCCCACTCACTACACTTTGGAAATATTTTTCATTATTTTTTTATTTGGTTTTTTCTTTCAATTTTCTCCAATGTACTTGAACAACAACAACGACGAGGCAACGACGTTGGGCAAACATCATCATGCCAGCAACAAAAAAAAAAAACAACAAATAAAAATTAAATACTAGCAAAACTACTAAACTACAAATGCGCCACATAGAGTACTGTGTGTGTGTGTGAGCGCAGAGGAGAAGTGCATTATTGAGCAGCCGAACGAACGAACGGGCGGACGAACAACAGCAGGCCGCCAACAAACATTGAAGTAGCCATTTTGAAATTAATGCTCACTTCTTGGCGCTCAACAAAACAAAACCAAACAAAAAAACTTTGGGGCCCCCAACATCTAATCAGAAAAGTTAAATCTCTAATAGAGATTTAATGTACTTGAACAACAACAACGACGAGGCAACGACGTTGGGCAAACATCATCATGCCAGCAACAAAAAAAAAAAACAACAAATAAAAATTAAATACTAGCAAAACTACTAAACTACAAATGCGCCACATAGAGTACTGTGTGTGTGTGTGAGCGCAGAGGAGAAGTGCATTATTGAGCAGCCGAACGAACGAACGGGCGGACGAACAACAGCAGGCCGCCAACAAACATTGAAGTAGCCATTTTGAAATTAATGCTCACTTCTTGGCGCTCAACAAAACAAAACCAAACAAAAAAACTTTGGGGCCCCCAACATCTAATCAGAAAAGTTAAATCTCTAATAGAGATGGCCCAACAACTATCATGTAAATAAGAGAAAGAGCGAGAGAGAGAGAGTATCACCACTAATAGAAAGCTTATATTTGTGTGGGGAAGAAATTTCTCTTAGCAATCAAGCCACAAATCCCCAATGGCTCCCCTAGAAAAGAGAGCCACACAAACTCTTAGTCTCTTTTGGGGAGCAAAATTCATTCCTTCTCTTTAAAACAAATCTCTTTTTGTATTAGTTGCTCGATTAATGTTGACATTGTGTGTAATTTTTTATTTATTTATTTGTGTTGTTCTTGTTGTTGTTGTTGCTGCTGCTGCTTTTTCTAATTGTTTTTGCGCAGTTAAGCTTTTATGTAGAACTTCAACTAATGATTATTTTTTACATAGTTTGCCAGCACCCCAATCAAACCATGCGAACATTAGAAATAATTTCGTTGTAATGTTGTTGGGGGTTGTGTTCCCATTTTTTCTTCGTTCTTTGTGTCTGGGGCCTGGGCGATCTTGGTCGTCGTGTATGGGTTATTAGAAATTAATGATACATATTTACATAGAAAAGTAAATAGAAGTCATTAATCAGATACTAACATTTACAATTAAGGGTGTGTGTTTGTAATGAAAAACTGAGTTCAATATTTTTAGACCAATGACTAAAGTGGAAAATTCGAAATGAAAATAAGTAAAAAGGCGGTTTTTCCGACCAGTCCAAATATCCTCCACCTTGGTGGGGTGTGCATTAAAAATATCGAAAAATTTTTCGGGACATTTATATGGGGGCAAATTGCCTGACAGGAAATTTTTTATTTAAAAAAAAAATACGGACTCTTGGGAAAATTTGGCTATACATACTGAAGAAAATGGATCGGAACCATTATATTGAGATTACGTCAAAACTTGAACCCATATTGAGATTTGCCTGCGAAGCTACTTTCAAACTCCAAGAATTGGAAATGCCGATTTCAGCCTCTTCCGTTGGCCATCAAAATACCTATGTATATGAGACCATGTGAAAATTTGGGTTGTACACTTCCAGAAATCAGTACCAAAAATGACAACCAAAATATCTGATGGGGTACTTTTTATTCTCATGGAAAAAAACACAGACATTTATGTTAGAAAATACACACACAACACTCCGAGGTTTTTTCACACACTCTCCCTCTCTCTCTCTCTCTCTCTCTCTGATAAGAGGAACCGGTATTTACAGTTTTATGAATTACATTCATGAAATGCGGAAATCCCGACATTGGCAACATTTTCTGAACACTATTAATATAATATATTAATTTTTTTCTGGGTATTTCTTCGTGGCTATGTTAAAACCTCCAAGAATCCAGAATGTCAATTAAAAGTCAAATGTTCGTAGGAACTTCAAAATACCTAAACAATGCACGAAACCTCGGAATAAAATACCAAAAAATGTATGGGACTTTTATATATCAGATTGTCAAGTTATATTCCTCTAATAAAACGTTTGCAGAACTATGTTTCAACCTGTATGGACACGATATGGCAAATTACAACCAAGGACAATTCAAATGAAATGAAGTACAGATCTTTTTACGGTACATTTAGGATACCGTCGTTTAAACCGATATGTCTTTATAAACAATTTCGACTGAAGTGAGATCGGCATGTACGATTCACTTCTATTGACACTCAGGGATAATATGGATGACTTATGATTTCTTTATTTAGTAGCAGGGATCATCCGTACGAGTCCTACGCTTTCGAACCCTTAGAGTTTTTGATAACATTTGAAAAATCGTCCTTCGTAAATTGTGGTGGTACATCCTTAGATGGGGGAGGGTACTTAAACGTCATAGCAGACTCGTCTTGTTCCTGTCAATTTTGGGCGTGATCTATAAACTACCGGTACAAATAACACGTACACCTCTTCGGGTCGTTTGATGTAACGCCGTTAACTAAGTCCACCTTTTTGGGATATTTCCACCGTTTTACGGTTCGAGAGTACCCTAACCGTTTCCCATAACATATTTGTTGCGGTATCAATAAGCAATACAATATTGATACAGTTGGTCCTTTTTTCTGGTTACATACTACCCTGCTAACTTCAGGATCAATAAGTTCGCTCACCCCTTAGGCCCTTCAGGGTTTATGCGACGACGCGTTTATTGACCAATGCATTCGCAGCAGTATTGACGTTTTTACGGAAGCCCCCTCTTAGTTTTCCGAAGATCTGAGGAGATTTCCAGCTCACTGAATCGGCGATTGGAAAAATCGACTACTAAAACGGACAGAGGTTAGTCTATGGTTTGCCAGTCTAAAGATGATCGTATTTCCTCTTGCGTTTTATCCCCATTTACGGAGTGTTCCATTGTAGAGATCATGTAGAGAACCTTCTAATGTTAGCAGCTTTGGCTATGAAACTGAGCAGATCCTGTAGTATGTGAGTGTCCAGTTCTGAGCCACTCCCATGACAAAATAACTTTCACGTTAATGTACTTATTGGAGTGGCTATAAACCTCCGGGCGAGTTTGTATTGGTCCTAGACCCACCTTTAAGTATACCGATCGTCATATCAAATCGGGTCAAATGTACCCCGACTTTTATGTGAAAAATTACAAAATCTGTATTCATTGGCGTATATATTTACCCTTGAAGGACATAGACCCGAGAAGTTGATAGTATATCCAAGAGGTGTGATTGACCTATAAATTAATACCAATTATATTGTCGAATGTACTTGGATGTTGGAGTTACACTTAAACATTTACAGGTGCTTACGTATTCATATATTATTTATTAGTAAACTATTACCACACCGGAGGTCGGAAATATTGCGCTGATCGCTTTGAAATGTTCCATGAGGTTCCAGTTATCGCCAAGGACAACGACTATAGTCTTCGGTGATGATCAGATAATAATTTTGGGATGAAGTGGACCGAAAACTTATTTTTATACCCTTCACCACACTGTGGTACAGGGTATTATGTCTTTGTGCATATGTTTGTAACAGGCAAAAATAATCGAGATAGACCCATGGTTCCTTTTGAGAATATGCATAGAATCACTTTCTGAATCGATTTATGCATGTCCGTCCGTCCGTCCGTCCGTCTGTCCGTCTGTCCATGTTAAATTGTAAACAAAGTACAGGTCGCATTTATGATCCGATTTGGATGAAATTTGGCACAGCTCATTTGTTTGGCCCAAGGACGACCCCTATTGAAATTGGGAAAAATCGGTTCAGATTTAGATATAGCTCCCATATATATTTTTGCCCGATTTACGGACTTTAGACCCTGAAAATCTTTCGATTTGCACGAAATTTGGCATAGCGTACTGAATTGAGCCACGAAAGATGTGTGCCAAGTTTCGTGAAAATCGGTTCAGATTTATATATAGCTCCCATATATAGTTTCGCCCGATTTACGGACTTTAGACCCTGAAAATCTTTCGATTTGCACGAAATTTGGCATAGCGTACTGAATTGAGCCACGAAAGATGTGTGCCAAGTTTCGTGAAAATCGGTTCAGATTTAGATATAGCTCTCATACATAGTTTCGGCCGATTTTTGGTAAATGGCGTACCAAAGTCCCTATATATCTTTCGATTTGCACGAAATTTGGCATAGCGCACTGAATTAAGTCTAGAATGATGTGTGCAAAGTTTCGTGAAAATCGGTTCAGATTTAGATATAGCTCCCGTATATATCTTCCTCCGATTTAAGGTAAATGGTGTACCAAAGTCCTTATATATCTTTCGATTTGTATGAAATTTGGCATAACGTACTGAATTGAGGCTAGAATGATGTCTGCCCAGTTTCGCGAAAATCGATCCAGATTTAGATATAGCTCCCATATATAGTTTCGTCCGATTTCATGTTAATGGTGCCCCAAAGTCCCTATATATCTTTCGATTTGCAGGAAATTTGGCGTAACGTACTGAATTGAGCCTAGAATGATGTCTGCCCAGTTTCGAGAAAATCGGCCCAGATTCAGATATAGTTTCGTCCGATTTCATGTAAATGGTGCACCAAAGTCCCTATATATCCTTCGATATATTTAGATAGAACTTCCATATATATTTTCGCCCGATTTTAAGTAAATTGGACATCAAACTCTTCATGCTAGTCAGGTTGACATCAAATTTTGCACAACGTACAAAATTGAGCATAGCATTACGTAGTTGCGTTTTCTAGAAGTACAGACATAGCCCAACAGATAACCTATTTATATTTGATTGAAGTCGATTTATATAACTTATGGATATATAGGTAGATTCACATTTAGATAAATATCACATATTTTATTTCATCCAATTTCATGTTAATAGTCCTGTTTAATATATCCATAGTGGTGAAGGGTATCATATAGTCGGCCCCGTCCGACTATATGATACCCTTCACCACTATGTTTTTTTTCTATCGCTCATTTTCTTCACCCAATTTTTTTAAGAACTATAAAAATGTTTTTTGCAAAATAGTCAGGCTGTTTATAAAATAACTCAAAATTTCGGCAATGCATAGCCAGCCGGAGTGGATAGACGCCCGCCAATAAAAAAAACAATTTCGTTGAACTTGCAATTTTTTTTTAGGTTCGTTGTTTTTTTTTTTTTTTTTTTTGCTTAGCTTTTATGTCCAACTGTTCTCATTTTTTTACGTTCAAGTGCTATGAAAAATTCGGTCGAATTTATTTTTCAATTTCCTGGTTTTGTTGTGGCCTCTCTGTCATCGTCACCACCGCCATCGATAACGGCGACTACGACCACGACGTCGATGTCGTCAACATATCAAAGCCGCCAACGTCGCTGAAGAAATTCATGCTGTTGTAGCGTTTTTTGTTTACATTATTCGAACGGTGTTGTTGCTGTTGTTGTTGGTGGTGGTGTTGTAGTAGCGGCGGAGGCTAGCAATCGTCACGACGACCTTTAAAATGCGTAAATTGTTCCAATTTCATTTTATGGTAGAATTTTTAGTGCACAGTGGATTGAGAAAGCAATACGAGAGATATAAAATATGCAAGAGGCATGGGTTTAAAAACAATTTTTGAGGAGGGCATTTTATAAAAGTATTTTTGTAATTTGTATTTGTTTGGGGATTGGAAAAAATATGTTCAAAAATCCACGTCTTGTTGGGACTTGGGAAAATATTTGCAAAAAATCCACGCTTTGTTGGGAGCCTTGACAAAATAATCTTTAAAAAATCCAGGCCTTGAAAAAATATTCTTTAAAAAAATCCAGGCCTTGAAAAAATATTCTTTAAAAAAATCCAGGCCTTGAAAAAATATTCTTTAAAAAAATCCGGGCCTTGAAAAAAATATTCTTTAAAAAATCGACGCCTTAAAAAATATTCTTTAAAAAATCCACGCCTTCTATAGGCCTTGAAAAAATATTCTTAAAAAAATCAACGCCTTGAAAAAATATTCTTTAAAAAATCCACGCCTTCTATAGGCCTTGGAAAAATATTCTTTAAAAAATCCACGCCTTCTATAGGCCTTGGAAAAATATTCTTTAAAAAATCCACGCCTTCTATAGGCCTTGGAAAAATATTCTTTAAAAAATCCACGCCTTCTATAGGCCTTGGAAAAATATTCTTTAAAAAATCCACGCCTTCTATAGGCCTTGAAAAAATATTCTTTAAAGCATTGAAAAAATATTCTTTAAAAAATCCACGCCTTGTGTTAGCCTTGAAAAAATATTCTTTAAAAAATCCACGCCTTCTATAGGCCTTGAAAAAATATTCTTTAAAAAATCCACACCTTGTGTTAGCCTTGAAAAAATATTCTTTAAAAAATCCACGCCTTCTATAGGCCTTGAAAAAATATTTTTTAAAAAATCCACGCCTTGTGTTAGCCATGAAAAAATATTCTTAAAAAATCCACGCCTTGTTAGGGCCTTGAAAAAATATTCTTTAAAAAATCCACACCTTGTGTTAGCCTTGAAAAAATATTTTTTTTAAAAATCCACGCCTTGTGTTAACCTTGAAAAAATATGCTTTAGCAAATTAAATTTTTTTATATTATTATAAAAATATTCCTAAAATCTTGGATCTAGTTTTTCTGGAAAAATAGTTTGGTCAGCATCGTTTGCCATTTACCTTTTTTTTTTAAATATATAATTAACCACAATTTAGCATTAATTTATTTAATTTTTATAAATTTGAATATTTTTTTTTTTGTTGTCTGTTGAAAGTTGTCTGTCCACCTGACATTGTCCCCGAACTCATTCACTCGGTTGGCCCACATATTCTGGGTTCTGCTGGGGCCCGTCTCCGCCAGCTTCGCCATCGTCACCAATTTTTTTCAGTTAGCGTTTTTTGTTGTTTTTTTCAATCGTTTAGTTGGCTAGCTGACTGGCTGGCTGTTTGATATTCGTATGTCATAGTGTTTGTGTGTGTATGAATGTTTGTGTTTTCCGCTTAGTTCATTGAACTTATCGCGTTTTTATTTTCACACTTATTAAGAAAAAAAAACAAATAAACACAATAACAAAAAACTACAAGGGGGTAGGTATGGGGACCCCCTTGAAATTTTGATAGACTTTCCTTTGTTGTTAAATGGCAAAACCACAACAACAACCATTATTGCAATAAATAGTTGCAAGCAAGATCATAAAAATTATACAACAAAGTTGCTAATTTAAAATCGTTTATAAATAACAACAAAAACAACAACAAAAAATGTTTTGTACAACAACAATAAAGCACTCATCAAATGTCCAAACACTTTGTTGTTAAACACTATCGTTTTTTATTTTTTACTGCCACTGGTTGTTTAGGTGCCGCTTGTTTTATTGCATTCCAAACCTACCAACCCCCCTGGGTCTTGATTTTTCAAATTTTAATTTTTTTTTTGCATTCATTGTAATTTTATATTATTTCTATTATTTTCAGATTTTCTATAAACTGATTTGTTAATGAAAGCGATTGTGCCTTCCCGTTCGTTTTGTGTTCGCCAAGCAGGAAGCAAGGTAAGAGTCAATAACCCGCCGATGTTCCATATTTTATGATTATGAATGGAATGCATTTTTTTAGAAATTAAATGCAGACAAAATTTTTTAAGGCTCCCAACCCATAAGGCGTGGATTTCTTAAAGAATATTTTTTCAAGGCCTATAGAAGGCGTGGATTTTTTAAAGAATATTTTTTCAAGAGCTATATAAGGCGTGGATTTTTTAAAGAATATTTTTTCAAGGCCTATAGAAGGCGTGGATTTTTTAAAGAATATTTTTTCAAGGCCTATATAAGGCGTGGATTTTTTAAAGAATATTTTTTTAAGGCCTATATAAGGCGTGGATTTTTTAAAGAATATTTTTTCAAGCCTATAGAAGGCGTGGATTTTTTAAAGAATATTTTTTCAAGGCCTATAGAAGGCGTGGATTTTTTAAAGAATATTTTTTCAAGGCCTATAGAAGGCGTGGATTTTTTAAAGAATATTTTTTCAAGGCCTATAGAAGGCGTGGATTTTTTAAAGAATATTTTTTCAAGGCCTATAGAAGGCGTGGATTTTTTAAAGAATATTTTTTCAAGGCCTATAGAAGGCGTGGATTTTTTAAAGAATATTTTTTCAAGGCCTATATAAGGCGTGGATTTTTTAAAGAATATTTTTTTAAGGCCTATAGAAGGCGTGGATTTTTTAAAGAATATTTTTTCAAGGCCTATATAAGGCGTGGATTTTTTAAAGAATATTTTTTCAAGGCCTATAGAAGGCGTGGATTTTTTAAAGAATATTTTTTCAAGGCCTATAGAAGGCGTGGATTTTTTAAAGAATATTTTTTCAAGGCCTATAGAAGGCGTGGATTTTTTAAAGAATATTTTTTCAAGGCCTATATAAGGCGTGGATTTTTTAAAGAATATTTTTTTAAGGCCTATATAAGGCGTGGATTTTTTAAAGAATATTTTTTCAAGCCTATAGAAGGCGTGGATTTTTTAAAGAATATTTTTTCAAGGCCTATAGAAGGCGTGGATTTTTTAAAGAATATTTTTTCAAGGCCTATAGAAGGCGTGGATTTTTTAAAGAATATTTTTTCAAGGCCTATATAAGGCGTGGATTTTTTAAAGAATATTTTTTCAAGGCCTATATAAGGCGTGGATTTTTTAAAGAATATTTTTTTAAGGCCTATAGAAGGCGTGGATTTTTTAAAGAATATTTTTTCAAGGCCTATATAAGGCGTGGATTTTTTAAAGAATATTTTTTCAAGGCCTATAGAAGGCGTGGATTTTTTAAAGAATATTTTTTCAAGGCCTATAGAAGGCGTGGATTTTTTAAAGAATATTTTTTCAAGGCCTATATAAGGCGTGGATTTTTTAAAGAATATTTTTTTAAGGCCTATATAAGGCGTGGATTTTTTAAAGAATATTTTTTCAAGCCTATAGAAGGCGTGGATTTTTTAAAGAATATTTTTTCAAGGCCTATAGAAGGCGTGGATTTTTTAAAGAATATTTTTTCAAGGCCTATAGAAGGCGTGGATTTTTTAAAGAATATTTTTTCAAGGCCTATATAAGGCGTGGATTTTTTAAAGAATATTTTTTCAAGGCCTATATAAGGCGTGGATTTTTTAAAGAATATTTTTTTAAGGCCTATAGAAGGCGTGGATTTTTTAAAGAATATTTTTTCAAGGCCTATATAAGGCGTGGATTTTTTAAAGAATATTTTTTCAAGGCCTATAGAAGGCGTGGATTCTTAAAAGAATATTTTTTCAAGGCCTATAGAAGGCGTGGATTCTTTAAAGAATATTTTTTCAAGGCCTATATAAGGCGTGGATTTTTTAAAGAATATTTTTTTAAGGCCTATATAAGGCGTGGATTTTTTAAAGAATATTTTTTCAAGCCTATAGAAGGCGTGGATTTTTTAAAGAATATTTTTTCAAGGCCTATAGAAGGCGTGGATTTTTTAAAGAATATTTTTTCAAGGCCTATAGAAGGCGTGGATTTTTTAAAGAATATTTTTTCAAGGCCTATATAAGGCGTGGATTTTTTAAAGAATATTTTTTCAAGGCCTATATAAGGCGTGGATTTTTTAAAGAATATTTTTTTAAGGCCTATAGAAGGCGTGGATTTTTTAAAGAATATTTTTTCAAGGCCTATATAAGGCGTGGATTTTTTAAAGAATATTTTTTCAAGGCCTATAGAAGGCGTGGATTTTTTAAAGAATATTTTTTCAAGGCCTATATAAGGCGTGGATTTTTTAAAGAATATTTTTTCAAGGCCTATAGAAGGCGTGGATTTTTTAAAGAATATTTTTTCAAGGCCTATAGAAGGCGTGGATTTTTTAAAGAATATTTTTTCAAGGCCTATAGAAGGCGTGGATTTTTAAACAATATTTTTTCAAGGCCTATAGAAGGCGTGTTTTTTAAAGAATATTTTTTCAAGACCTATCCAAGGCGTAGGTTTTTTAAAGAATATTTTTTCAAGGCCTATCCAAGGCGTGGATTTTTTAAAGAATATTTTTTCAAGGCCTATATAAGGCGTGGATTTTTTAAAGAATATTTTTTTAAGGCCTATATAAGGCGTGGATTTTTTAAAGAATATTTTTTCAAGCCTATAGAAGGCGTGGATTTTTTAAAGAATATTTTTTCAAGGCCTATAGAAGGCGTGGATTTTTTAAAGAATATTTTTTCAAGGCCTATAGAAGGCGTGGATTTTTTAAAGAATATTTTTTCAATGCCTATAGAAGGCGTGGATTTCTTAAAGAATATTTTCTCTAGGCCTATATAAGGCGTGGATTTCTTAAAGAATATTTTTTCAAGGCCTATAGAAGGCGTGGATTTCTTAAAGAATATTTTTTCAAGGCACTAACAAGATCGCCATATTTCGACTACCTGAATTGATCTAGACATGTGTGACCGTCCGTCCGACTGTCCATTATAATTTGTAAACACGATACAGACCACAGTTATGGACCGATTTTCGCGATATTTTGCATGTAGGATGGGTTTTGGCCAATGAAGACCCCTATTGTTTTTGGTAAAGATCGGTTAATATCTAGGGGATGAAATGGACTAAAAACTTTATTATTGTCTGATTTTCTGGTCGCTCCAGAGGCCGTAATTATAACCCAAACATCGCAAATTTTTACATGGAGAAGCGTATCGAGCCAAAGAATAAGCATGCCTGCTTTGATAAAGATCGGTCAATATTTAGCGGGTCAAATGGACTCTGACTTTTTTGTGTGAAGGACATAGACCCGTGAAGTTGGTAGTATATCCAAGAGGAGTGGCTGACCTTTAAACTGATACCAATGTGGTATGCACTCGAATGTGGGAGTTACACTTAAATATTTACAGGTGCTTACGAAAATAGGGCGAAACTATAGCATTGATCGCTTTGAAATGTTCCATGGGGTTCTAGTTATGGTTAAGGACAACGCCTATAATTTTCGGCGTTGATCAGCTGTTAATATTGCGATGAAGTCGACCGAAAACTTTATTTTTTGTGTTTTTCGAATCGATCTATAGGCCACAAGCTGAATATCACAACACAACCCATGGTGAAGGGAATCTGACCAGGTAATTAGAAGGGCTGTACCGAATCTTAGTAATATTCGGAAAATATGTCCGAGGGAGGAAGAGGTGCTGTTGACCTCTAATCGGGCAAGAGGGTGCAACTATCACGAAATATCACCCAGGCTCGGAATAAAAATCCAAAGAAAGTTGGAGTTCCTTGGTAGTTGTGTAGGGTATCGTATGGTCGGCCCCGTCCGACTATACTGCTCCGCTCACTGGTTGAAAGAATTTTTTTGCAAGGCTCCCAACAAGGCGTGGATTTTTTAAAGAATATTTTTTCAAGGCTTCACCAACAAGGCGTGGATTTTTTTAAAGAATATTTTTTGAAATTTTTAAAAATAATATCAACCCATTTAATTTTTTCTTAAAGTGTATATTCTGGGTACAAGCTGAAACAATGATATCGCATTATGATCATCCCGAAGTCATACATACCTACATACCTTCATTGGTGGTTCATAAATTTCAAAGTTTTGTGTGTTTTGAATGTTTGCGCGCTATTCGTTTGTTGTCGTTTTCTTTGTCGTCTCTTTTTTGTTGTTGTTATTTTCTTTGCTGAGATATATGAAATATTTTCTTAACTGGTTGTTGTTATTTTTCATTTTATTTCCATGTTTGTTGGTTGTTGTTGTTGTACATTTTTATTTTACTACTGACACACGTGTAGGTGTAAAACAAGATAATCGTTTCGGTTGGTCGTTAAGACGTTGGTCGTTAAGACGACGGACATGCCTGAATGGCAAATCATTTAGCCAACCAGTCAGTCAGTCGGAGAGGCGCTCTGTCAGCCAGCCACTCAGTTTAATGCTCGATTTTCCAATTTTAGCTGGTTTTTTTGTTTTGTTTTGCTTTGCCATGGCTTAAAGCTGGGATGCCCGTGGTGTGGCTGGCTTAGCCAGTAAAATAGGTTGTTTGTGTGTTTGTGTGTTTGTTGCTGGCTTATTGTCTGTCTCTCTGTTACCTGTAATTCAAATCTTGTTGCCAAACACACACTCCGTTTTTTACCTGTGATTGATATTTATGTATTATTAGTTATTATGAGAGGTGGGGTGGTGTGGTTGGAAAGCAAGGGCAACAAGGTTATAGCATCCTGACTTTAAAATGTTTGGGTTCGGGGTAATATTTAAAATAAATAATTAATATTTTTAATCTCTTGCTAAGTATTGTAAATTTTCAAAATCTGCACCGATTTTCTCAAAACTTAATACACATCAGTCTAGACTCAATTCAATACACTATGCCGAATTTCGTGCAAATCGAAGGATATATATGGTTTTTGATACACCATTTACATTAAATCTGACGGAACTATATATGGAAGCTATATCGAAATCTAAAGCGATTTTCATGAAGCACTCGTCATTCTAGGCTCAATTCAGTACGCTATGCCGAATTTCGTGCAAATCAAAATATATTTAGGGTCTTTGGTCTCCCATTTACATTAAATCGGGTGAAATTATATATGGGAGCTATATCTAAATCTGAACTGATTTTCATGAAACTAAGCACACATCATTCTAGGCTCAATTCAATACGCTATGCCAAATTTCGTGCAAATCGAAAGATATAGAGGGTCTTTTGTACACCATTTACATAAAATCTGACGAAACTATATATGGGAACTATATCTAAATCTGAACCGATTTTCTCAAAACTTACGACACATCATTCTAGTCTCTATTCAGTACGCTATGAAGAATTTCGTGCAAATCGAGGGATATATAGGGTCTTTTTTACACCATTTACATAAAATCTGACGGAACTATATATGGTAGCTATATCAAAATCTGAACCGATTTTCACAAAACTAACGACACATCATTCTACACTCAATTCAGTACGCTATGCCAAATTTCGTGGAAATCGAAACACATTTAGGGACTTTGTTGCACCGTTTACATTAAATCGGACGAACATATATATGGGAGCTATATCTGAATCTGCACCGATTTTCTCAAGATTTAACACACATCATTCTAGACTCAATTCAGTTCGCCATGCCAAATTTCGTACAAGTCGAAGAATATATTGGGACTTTGGTACACCATTTGCATTAAATCGGACGAAAATATATATGTGGGAGCTATATCTAAATCTGAACTGATTTTTATGAAACTAAGCACACATCATTCTAGGCTCAATTCAGTATGCTATGCCGAATTTCGTGCAAATCGAAGGATATATAGGGTCTTTGCATTAAATCGGACGAAACTATTTATGGAAGCTATATCAAAATCTGAACCGATTTTCACAAAACTTACGACACATCATTCTAGGCTCAATTCAGAACGCTATGCCGAATTTCGTGCAAATCGAAAGATATAGAGGGTCTTTTGTACATCATTTACCTTAAATCGGACGAAAATATATATGGGAGCTATATCTAAATTTGAACCGATTTTTCCCAATTTCGGGTTAGGGTTCGTCCTTGGGCTAAATAAATGAGCTGTGCAAAATTATACATTTTTTAATTTATTTATTTATTATTATTATTTTCTATTCGCAAAAATGTCAAAGCCCTTATAGAATTTTGTTTTTCCCACCAACAACTAGTTTGGAAACAAACAAAAAAAAACTGTTGTAACGATTAGCACAAATTTTTCTACGTTATCATTTTCAAACAAAAACAACAACAGCAACTACAACAAAATTTTATTCAATGGAATTTTAAACAAATCGTTGGTCCGTTATCGATTTAGGAGGCATATTCTCTGAGTAGAGTAGAGCACAAATAAACGAACAACAAAATAGAAGTTCGCTTTGCCAAGCATGTAAAAATAAAAAAATAAAACAAATACGTGAGATTCTTGATTTTCAATATTTAAAAATAATTCCCATTCAAAACTCGATTCATAAGTTCATATATTCATAATACTAAATATGTAAATAATATTAACCAAGTAAATTTATTCAACAACAAAAACAATAACAACTTGTGCCAATGTATTTTTTAAGACACTGAGGTACAAGTAAATAGGTATGGTAGAGGGAAAATTTAAATATTTAAAATTCAATTATATTTTCAAAAACGTTGGTATTTATTTTTCCCCATTGTATGTAAAAAAGATTATTCGGGTCATGAAACCGGTTTTATATTTGTTTTAATTATATTATAATTTCATTTACGGAAAGTGCCTAGCAAAATGCCTTATGGTTGGAAAATACTTTTAAAAAATCCACGACTTCTAAGGATCCTGAAACACATTTAAAAAATCCATGCCTTCTAAGGATCCTTAAAAATATTTTTTTAAAAAATCCACCCCTTCTATGGATCCTGAAACATATTTAAAAAAACTCCACCCCTTCTAAAGATCCTGAAAAACATAAAAAAATATTTAAAAAGAAATTTGAAAATATATTTTTTTATTTTTGAAAATAAATTTTTAAAAATATAATTTCTTTTTTTTTGAAAATCTCTTTACCCCTCCCTGGTGAACATATCAGCAGTGTAACAGCAACTTGTTGTGAATATTTTCCACAAAAAAAAACCGAATGTGTCATAGTGTGTGTGTGTCTTCTAGTGTTGTTGCTGTTGATACTTTACATGTGTTGTTGTTGTGGTTTTTACTGGAGATCTTCTATCCGAGTGTGTGTTAAAAGGGGGGACGCGGTTGTTGTTGTTGTTGGAGGGGGAAAATATATTTTTTGAGATTTTTTTTACAACTTCTCATAAAGTTTATGAAATTACGACGTAGTTTTTTTTCGTTTACATTTTTTTATATTTGTACGTGCCCACTAACGCACACACACATGTATGTATACTTACATATGTATGTCTGCCGAAGAATGTGTTGGTGAGTGTTCACTGTAAAAAATTATAAAAAAAATTCTGTTAAACAGTGTGAAAAAATAAAAATTATTACCATTTATATAACAACAACAACGACGTCGTCGCAGATGACGACGGCGACAATCAACGGCGAAAACTTTTATGTAGGAAAATCGTTTTTCCTTAACATCCCCCCACAGACGATATTGTTGTTTTTTTTTTTTTTTTTTGAAAAAAAAAGTACAAATACACTTAAAGAAATCTTGTTCATTTGTAATTAAAATTCATGACAGCAATTCTGATGTTGATGTTTTGAATTGAAAATATATATGGTGGCTACCCTGAAACTTGGATCAATATTAATAATTTTTGTTACGGATATGTGTTATACCATGAAAAACCAAAATGCCAAATTACAGCCAGTTCTGTTAGAAAACCTGTCTAAAATCCCCAAAATACCGAATATTGGGGGTACCGTTTTATGGGAACCCGGAAATTTTAGTCAATTTCATCAAATTTTGGTACGGACATGTGTTATTCATTGAGAACCCAAAATAGTAAATTGCACACAGTTTGGTTGGAAAATGCGTCCAATACCGAATATTGGGGTTATCGTTATATGAAACTTGAGTCAATATTAATAGTTTTTGGTACCGATATGTGCGATGCTATGATAACCCAAAATGACAAATTACAGTCAGTTCGGTTGGAAAAAGTGTCCAAACTCGCAAAAATACCGAATACTTGGGGGTTACCCTTATATAGGGGCTACCATGCAACTTGGGTCATCATTAATAATTTTTGGTACGGATATGTGTTATTCAAAGGGAACCCAAAATACCAAATGAAAGCCAGTTCGTTTGGAAAATTCGTCCAAAATCCGTAAAATACCGAATATTTGGGGGGTACCGTTATATGGGGGCTACGCCAAAACGTGAACCGAGATATGCCATATGCAAACATCCTATCAGTTCTAGCAATGTCTGTGCAAAATTTCTGAGCTCTATTTTAAATATTCGAAATTTCTATTGTGGCTTCAAAAGACTTTGTGGGGCGGTCTCCGGTGAACATTTCGAGGCGTTGCAAATATTTTTATTTATAAGGTGGACGGTACAAAAATATTCAGATAATACCCAGGAAACATAAAAATCACTACACTTAAAAACCTGTTATATAACTTCGAATACGATTGGCCACTTAATCTCTAATATCCCTCCATTACATGATCATTGTAAATATGTATGTATGTACGTCACCTTCATTAAGTTCATGGCAACTTGACTGCCGCCACACAACACATGTGTTGCTGTGACGTTCGAACAAACAAACAAACAGAAAATTACTCCATTTGAATAGAATATTAAATTAATCGAGCAGTTCCATGATCTGAACTTGATTCCATTTCCATATCCATTTTATTTTTTGTTCCAATTCTTCCGACCAGTTACAGTTTTAAATTACAGCTGTTACAAAACTTGCAAACTACGGAATCGATATCAAGTGGTTCGATCGAGTGATACGAGCAATATTGAAATTAATCAGAAGAACAAAAAAAATCTACGACGACAAATTGAACAAACATTTCACAGATCAATTGGGAAAAACTGCGGCGGATAGAGTTGCTCCCGATCTCACTATCTCTCTCTGGGTTGTGTTCTATGATCTGGCTGGAGGTTTGGATGGCTGGCTGGCCTGCTTGACTGACTGTATGTCGATATGTGTGACTTTTTTTCTTTCGATTTTACGATTTCCATTTGGGTCCCCACTGCCTGAGACTGAGTCTGAGTTGTGTTTGTTGGGCAATGATGGAATGTTTGACGCCAACAGCAACAGCAGCAACAACAACACCAACTGGTTTGGTTTTGTTTGCTTTGTGCTATTTAAGCTGTTTGTTGGCTGGCGAAAACCAAATTTTCCCCCCGCGGAAATAGATTTTATATAACACCATCTTCTCAATCCCCAACACAACGTGGTGTGTTGTTAGTGGTGTTTGGTGGAGGAGAAGGGGACGTGAGAAGTTGCTGACATTAGCTAGCTGTTGGCTGACTGGCTGGTTGGCTGACATGCTTGAGAGGATCATTGGTGTAAATCATATGCAAATATTGGTCCATAAAAATAACCGAACAACTCTTCTTGCTTGTGGCCTCGAAAAACCATTCCCCTCACATCTCTGTCGTCTCTCTCTCTCCTCTCTCCCTATCTGATAACTCAAAAAAAGAAAATAAAAAACAAACTTTTCTTCACAAAGATCTTTGAGGGGGAGCAAGTTTCCGAGTGCCTTTTTTATGAACATTTCAAAGTTGGGTTATTTTTCGTATTGTTGTTGTGGTTGTTGTTGGCTGCTGCTGCTGATGGATGCTGGCGGTGATGGTGGCCATATTCGAAAGAAGTTTTTTTTTTGGTTTTCTTAAAATAACGATTTTTTGTGGTGGTGACTTGACTGACTGTAACTGCGCAGCTTGGGGTTTTAAGCAAATAATTTTTTTTGGTTTTTTTTATCTAAAATTCTGGATACTTCACAGAAAAAACAACAACAACTCAATTCACAAAAAATCAAGAAAAAAGAAAATATTCAAAAACTTGTTTTGAGTTCAGATTTTTTTTTTTTTTTTTTGCTGAAAAATCACATTTCTTATTTGTTGCTATTTTATAGAATTTTGTATTTTTATTTATTTGTTGTTGTTGTTGGACATTAACAACAACCGAGACAAAAAACCACAAAACATGTTGTTCGACTTAGAAGAGCTGACATTAAAAATTCTAAGCTGTTGTTGATTTGTTTTTTTTTTTTTTATTTTCATTTCGGGGATGGAGAGATTGTTTGAATCGCAACTCCATACCCCTCTATGTCGTCGCCTTCTTCTTCATCTTTCCCAGTTAACCACTTGTCCACATAAATGGTCATTTGTTTTGTTTTTTGTTGTTGTTTATTTGTTGATATTTTCTTGTTGTTGTTGCTGTTATTGTTCAAGTCCCCGAAAAAAAACTAGTTTAAATTTATTCTAATTTCATTTGGGGTTTTTTTTTGCTTTATTTTTATAAATAATTTTTTGTTCGGTTTTTTATTTTTGTTTTGTATGTGAATTAATTGTGGTTAGTCATTTTTCTCTTTCTTTTTTTCCGATCTTTATAATAAATTGAAAATCCGGGAGATTTTTTTTAATTTTCTAAAAAAAAATCTAGAATTTTAATTTTATAATAAATGAATTAAATTTATATATAATTATGGCTAATGAGGATGTATACACTATAAAACGGTGAAAATGTGCGCCATCGAAATATTGGTTCTAGACCCCATGTTTCTTTGGACCAAACTTTGCCCATCTTATTATTTCTTCCAAGCTTAGTTCAAATTCGAAGATGGGGAATATCGGTCCAGGAGCTAGGTCTAAATGCAGATCCTCCGCTATCGCTATCCTCCGCAGGTGAATGATTACTACAGGGTCTTGGAACCAAACTCGAAACGCGGCACAAATCATATAACTATTTTAATATAAAAAAGGGGGTTATATAGGGACTACCCCAAAAATGGGGCGAATATTAATAATTTTTGGTAGGGCGATTTGTTACCATATACGACTACAAAATACCGAATTGCAGCAAATTCGGTTGAAATACCCGCTCAAGAACCCCAAAATACCGAAAATTGGGGGTATCCTTATATGGGGGCTATCCGAAAACATGGACCTATATTTATATTTTTTTGTGGAGAGATTTGGTACCTACTAAGAACTCAAACTACTAAATTACAGCTAATTCGGCGGAAGAATACGATAAAAACCCCCAAAATACTGAAAACCCCCATATAACGTTTGTAAACCGTTATATGGGGGCTAACCGAAAAAGTGGACCTATTTCTATAATTTTTTGTGGAGACATTTAGTACCCAATAGGAACCCAATGTACCAAATTTCAGCGTAGTCGGTTAAAAAACGCGCTCAAGAACCCCATAATACCGAAAATGGGGGGTATCCTTATATGGGGGCTATCCGAAAAAATGGACCTATATTTATAATTTTTAGTGGGGAGATTTAGTACCCAATAAGAACCCAATGTAGCAAATTTCAGCGAATTCGTTTGAAAAACACGCTCAAGAACCTCAAAATACCGAAAATTGGGGGGTACCCTTATATGGGAGCTATGGCTAAACGTGGACCGATATAGCCCTTCTTCGAACTTGACCTGCCTGCAGACAAAAGACGACTTTATGCAAAATTTTGGCGATCTATCTCCATTCGTTTAGACGCTAGAGTGATTACAACAGACAGGCAGACGGACATATATCGTCATAGAATTTTACGCTGATCAAGAATATATATACTTTATAGGGTCGGAAATGATTATTTCGATGTGTTACAAACGGAAAAACAAAACTAATATACCCTCCATACTATGGTGGAGGGTATAAAAATGGAGAACCATTGAGCCTGGTAACCGAAGACTATTTTTATATCCTCCACCATAGTATGGAGGTTATATTAATTTTGTTTTTTCCGTTTGTAACTCATCGAAATAATCATTTCCGGACCCTATAAAGTATATATATTCTTGACCAGCGTAAAATTCTAAGACGATCTAAACGAATTGAGATAGATCGTCAAAATTTTGCACAGAATCGTTTTTTGTCTGTAGGCAGGCCAAGTTTCAAGATATGCTATATTGGTCCACGTTTAGGCATAGCTCCCATATAAGGGTACCCCCCAAATTTTTGGGTATTTTGGGGTTCCTGGAGCGCGTTATCTAACCAAATTCGCTGAAATTTGGTACATTGGGTTCTTATTTGCTCTCAAATTTCTCCACCAAAAATTTTAAATATAGGTCGACTTTTTCTAATAGTCCCCATATAACGGTACCCCTCAATTTTCAGTATTTTGGGGATTTTGGTGAGGTGAGGTTCTAGCATGACTATATCGGCCCGCATTTAGGTCTAGCCCCTATATAAAACCACCTACCTATTTAATATTTCGCGTGAAGGAAGGTATTGTGATACAAAACTAAACCAGTACGTAAAGTGGGATGGGGTCGATATTAAACAGATGCATCTTAACAGACATCGCATTTTTGAAGGACCATTAACATGATATTGGATGAACTGGAAATATTATCTTTATCTAAATGTGAACCGACATAGATCAATCCATTTCAAGCAAAAATCAATCGGACATCCGTTGAGCTATATCTGTACTTCTACAAGATTGCATGTCATTCTGACAAACATGAGGAGTTTGGTGCACCATTTGCCTATGATATATGCAAGCTATATCCAAATATGAATCGATTTCAACGAAACTTGTAACACGATAGGTTATACTAATTTCAGTATTTTCAAATCAAATCACTGTTGAGGTGTAAGAGTGAGTTTTAGAAATTTTAAAAATTAGTACTAATGTGTACTAAATTTGGTACAATTTGAATTGTGACTCAATCGATAGAGTTGGAATCCTAAAAGTTGAATTTGGGACCACTGCGAGGGTGTATGGTTTGGGTATGTAGGAAGTTTTAAAATTTTGTACTAAGTGTACTAAATTTGGTACAATTTAAATTGTGGGTGAAGCGATGGAGTTGGAATCTTGAAATTTTTATTTAAGAACACTGTGGAGGTGGTATGTAGGAAGATTTGGAAATTGGTAATACTATGTACTAAATTTAGTACAATTTGAATTGTGGGTGAACCGATAGAGTTGGAATCTTAAAACATAAATTTAGGATCAGTGTGGGTGTGTAGGATTGGGGTATGTAGGAAGTTTTGGAAATTCGTACTACTGTGTACTAAATTTGGTACAATTTGAATTGTGAGTGAACCGATAGAGTTGGAATCCTGAAACTTGGATTTAGGATCACTATGGAGGTGTAGGTTTGTGGTAAGAAGGAGGTTTTGGAAATTCGTACTACTATGTACTAAATTTGGTACAATTTAAATTGTGGGTGAACCGATAGAGTTGGAATCCTGAAACTTGGATTTAGGGATTTATTAAAGAATATTTTTAAGGACCCTAACAAGGCGGGAATTTATTAAAGAATATTTTTAAGGACCCTAACAAGGCGAGATTTATTAAAGAATATTTTTTCAAGGACCCTAAACCAAATTTTTATCAAATTTAGTACCATTTAGTACACATAAGTACTAATTTCCATTACTACCTACATCATGCGATCCAATGGAAATTTTATTATGGTACTAAATTTAGTGCAATTTCTAAAACTACCTCTAATACCCAATCCTGCACCCAACACTCATCATAACATCAAATTTCAAGATTCCAGCTCTATCGGAATTTCCAAAACTCACTACATAGCTCAATCCTACATCCCAACAAAGTTCATAACTCCAAATTTCACGATGCCAGCTCTATGAGTTCATCCAAAATTCAAATTGTACCAAATTCAGTACCATTTGGTACCCATAAGTATGTCCCTTATCCTCCCAAAGGTTTCCTTTTATGAAACCCAAAGAACCACCCCTAATAACAATTCACTGTTCTTATTTCATCGTCCCATCTTCCTTCCTTGCTTCCTCTCCCTACCAAAAAAAATAATAATACGCTTTCCAATAAAACCTTTTAAGCCACGATCCGCCACAACTCCCTTTGGCCATAACACACAGGGGTGGAAAATATCCCTTAAAGCTTTTTTGTCGTTTCCCCCCGACCATTGAATAAAGACTAATGAACTTTCACAAGAAAAAGAAACCAACCACAAGAATATTAGGGTGGAAAAATATACAAGCGTTTAACAACAGCTATGGGAGATCATCATCAGGAAGCCTTTAAAATTTCCAATTATGATATTGCAAACAATTCTATTATCGATTTTAATTTCAAAAATATTTTTATTTCGATGTCCTTTGAAATAGTCTCATGTCCCTATTTTAATATCCTATCCTAGATACTTCAATTTGTCAGGTTCGAAAATGTCCCTTAACCCCCAAAGGCTTCCTTTTATTAAAGCCAAAGAAAACCCACCCCTAATAACTATTCACTGTTCTTATTTCCTCCTCCCAACTTCCACATATATTCTCTTCCCCATGTTCACCTTCCTCCCTTGTTTCCACTCCCTACCAAAAAATGACTTCCCTTCCCAGTAAAACCTTTTAAGCCACGATCTGCCACAACTCCCTTTGGCCATAGTACACAGGGGTGGAAATATCCCTTAAAGCTTTTTTTTTGGCGTTCTACCCCGAACATCGAATAAAGACTAATGAACTTTCAAAGCAAACGAATATTAGGGTGGAAAAATATGGAAGCATATAACGACTGTGGGGGATCAGGATCATCAGGACCCCTTATTTACAAGCAAGCTTCCTCCACTCTTTTCACTACCTCTCGCTCTCTTTCCCTCCCTCTCCTGTTCTCTGATAAACAATAAATACAAGGACACGTTTACAAAATCGTGCTGGGAGACACACTCACACAGCAATACATACACACACACACATACATATGTTCGTTTGTTTGTAGATGTGTGTGTGTGCATTCGTGATTATGAAACCCAACACGAAATAACCCTCATTTAGGGGTTGATTACCTTTTTTCCTTCAAGTCCTTGACAATATTTTTTCCACATGACCCTAGTTAGTTGTTCGGCATTATTTTTGTTGTTGGTGTTCTTCTTGTTGTTGCTGCTCTTGTTCTAGTAGTTGGTGGCCATAAGCTTGAAAATATGTGTGTGTGTTTGTGTGTAAGGCCATGAAAATGAATATAAAATTTCGGCTATGTCTGGTTGTGACTGCCTACAGCCACCTTTCGTCTGGCTGGTCTGGATGAATGGTTGGCTGGCTGGTTGGTTGCTTGGCTGGCTGACTGTCTGTCTGTCTGTCCTTGCTGACGTCGTTACCCTTGAAAATGTAACAACGAAATTGTCCAAAACACGCACAACAATATCGATGGCATACCTCCCGAAAAATATATTCAAACGCGCACACATTCACACACACATACAGAGGCAGACAGACATGGCAACGCATTATCCTTACACCGACAATGGCATCGGGAGGGTGGGGTGTATAACTAAATAAAATTTCTCTATTGTTGAACACCACCACCTTTTGACAGACAATTGTTTCAGATCCTGCCTTCTGTTTTGTTGTAGTTTCTGTTTTTCATAATAAAATCGAACATTATGTGGTGGTTCTGCCACATTCTTATCAGTCAGGACAACACCATTGTGATTAGGTTTCCCGTTTTACTCCAGCGGGTAGTTGGTGCTGTTGTTGTTGCTGCTGCTGATGCTCCAGCTCGTGATGCTGTTGTTTTGTGTTGAATTTTACACAACAACCACCTGGTGTTGGCTGCTGTTTTGTTCTGCGTTCTGCATGGCCACAGGATATTGTCTCGAACTTGTGCAGCAGTTGCCAAAGACCCTTTTCAATGGAAACCTCCATTGGGGGTTGTGATGGCTATGAATTCGGTACTGCGTAAATGTATGATTGAATTTCGAACAACAACAACAACACCACCACCATTATTATTATTAGGCTGGACAACAATAATAATAACAACAACAAAGAACTAAAGGCGGGAACATGGCGCGTGTTTCAGGTCCCTTCCCTTATCGTCTCTTAACTTCCAGCTGTCATCATTTCGACCACTATTATGATTTTTAGAATTTTGTTGAATTTTAATCATTTTTTTAATAAACCTCTGTCCTAGGATCACTGGCTCTTAGATCCGCGGGCCATACATTATCCGGCAATATACACATTTTTAAATACGCAAATTTTGCCTGCGTAAATCCTTGGTTTCATGGTTTCTGGTTGAGGGTGGATTTTTTCCACCTTTACTCGTTCGCCACATTGCGTTTCCATTTTGGAGTCTGCTCTAATCTGGATCTGGTGTGGGAGGTTAGTGTCTTGGGCATACTTGGTGGAGACTAGAGTATGAGTTGATGATGAGTCATCGCGTCATCTTTTGCGTTTTAAATTTCACAAGGAAGAAGTGAGAAAGAATTAATTCTGAGGGACTACAGAAAAAATTTAGGTCTGGGAGACTACAATTTTTTTTATGAAAAAAATGTAGTCCTGCGATTTTGTATACCCTAGCCATATGGCTAATGTGGGTGGTATATACACTTTGATACGGTGAAAATGTGCCTCATTGAAATATTGAACGATTTACACCTGTCCGTTCGACTGTCCGTCCGTCTGTCTGTATGGCTGGTGCGCACGATAACTTTCGAAGGGAATAATCGATTTCATCCAAATATTGCACATCTTAATATTTCTTCCTAACTTAGTTTAAGTTCGAAGTTGAGGAATATCTGTCCACTCCTTCTGGTACCTTCCCCACAAAATGTTCAAAATCTGTGCTATCCGATTTTAACGAAACTTTGTACAACCTATTATTTTTACCAAGCGTAGCTCAAGTCCGAAGATGGGATCCATTGGTCCACTCCTTCTGGAACCTACCTCCAAAAGGCGATTGGAATGTCAGATGTGAATCCAATTGTGCACAACCTATTATCTTTATCAAGCCTAGAACAAGTTTTAAGATGGGATCCATTGGTCCACTCCTTGTGGTACCTCCTCCAAAAAAGGCCAACATTTTCAATATTTATAAATTCAATATCAGGCGAATGGAATGTCCGATTTGAACCAAACTTTGCACAACCTATTACCTTCACCAAGAATAGATTAAGTTTGAAGATAGGACCCAGTGGTCCACTCCTTTTGGTACTTCCCCCAAAAAGGGCCAAATTGTTTAATATTTATAAATCCAATATAAGGTGAATGGAATGCCCGATTTGAACAAAGAATATTATTTGAACCAAGAATAGATCAAGTTTGAAGATGGGACCCAGTGGTCCACTCCTTTTGGTACTTCCCCCACAAAGGGCCAAATTTTCAATATTTATAAATCCAATATAAGGTGAATGGAATGCCCGATCTGAACCAAACTTTGCCCAACCTATTATCTAGGCCTAGATCAAGTCTGAAGGTGGGACCCATCTGCCCTTTCCTCTGGTACATCCTACAAAGAACAGTCCTCGAGGGACTACGAATTTTTTTCTATATAAAAAAAGTAGTCCCAAGGGACTACGAATTTTTTTCTATAGTAGTCCCAAGGGACTAATTTTTTTATATAGAAAAAAAATCGTAGTCCTGAGGGACTAAGAATTTTTTTCTATAGAAAAAAAGTAGTCCCTCGGGACTACGAATTTTTTTCTATAGAAAAAAAGTAGTCCCTCGGGACTACGAATTTTTTTCTATAGAAAAAAAGTAGTCCCTCGGGACTACGAATTTTTTTCTATAGAAAAAAAGTAGTCCCTCGGGACTACGAATTTTTTTCTATAGAAAAGAAGTAGTCCCGAGGGACTACGAATTTTTTTCTATAGAAAAAAGGTAGTCCCGAGGGACTACGAATTTTTTTCTATAGAAAAAAAGTAGTCCCGAGGTACTACGAATTTTTTTCTATAGAAAAAAAGTAGTCCCGAGGGACTGCGAATTTTTTTCTATAGAAAAAAGTAGTCCCGAGGGACTGCGAATTTTTTTCTATAGAAAAAAAGTAGTCCCGAGGGACTACGAATTTTTTTTCTATATAAAAAAAGTAGTCCCGAGGGAATACGATTTTTTTTCTATAGAAAAAAAAGTAGTCCCGAGGGACTACGAATTTTTTTCTATAGAAAAAAGTAGTCCCGAGGGACTACTTGAATTTTTTTTCTATAGAAAAAAAGTAGTCCCGAGGGACTACGAATTTTTTTCTATAGAAAAAAACGTAGTCCCGAGGGTCTACAAATTTTTGTCTATAGAAAAAAAGTAGTCCCTCGGGACTACGAATTTTTTTCTATAGAAAAAAAGTAGTCTCGAGGGTATACGAATTTTTTTCTATAGAAAAAAAGGAGTCCCAAGGGACTACGATTTTTTTTCTATAGAAAAAAGTAGTCCCTCGGGACTACGAATTTTTTTCTATAGAAAAAATTTAGTCCTCGAGTGACTACGATTTTTTTCTATAGAAAAAAAGGAGTCCCGAGGGACTACGAATTTTTTTCTATAGAAAAAAAGGAGTCCCGAGGGACTACGAATTTTTTTCTATAGAAAAAAAGTAGTCCCGAGGGACTACGAATTTTTTTCAATAGAAAAAAAGTAGTCCCTCGGGAATTTTTTTCTATAGAAAAAAAAGTAGTCCCTCGGGACTACGAATTTTTTTCTATAGAAAAAAAGTAGTCCCGAGGGACTACGAATTTTTTTCTATAGAAAAAAAAGTAGTCCCTCGGGACTACGAATTTTTTTCTATAGAAAAAAAGTAGTCCCGAGGGACTACGAATTTTTTTTTCTATAGAAAAAAAGTAGTCCCGAGGGACTACGAATTTTTTTTTCTATAGAAAAAAAGTAGTCCCGAGGGACTACGAATTTTTTTCTATAGAAAAAAAGTAGTCCCGATGGACTACGATTTTTTTTCTATAGAAAAAAAGTAGTCCCGAGGGACTACGAAACAGCCATACATCCTCAACATTCCTACTGTTCGTTTATTTTAATTTTCTAGTTCTTCTATATTTTCGCACTCCTCCTCTTTGCACTCCTCCTTCCAGCCTCTTCCACCTACTCCACACAGCATTATGATGGTGAAGAAGTGAGGGTTCTTTTTTGTGTTTTTATTGTTGTTGTTGCTGGGTTCTGTCATCGTTTTTAGTAGTCGTATATTTTTATCGATCTTGTGCGTTTTATGTTTCACTCGTCGATGGTTTCGTTTTCGCCATATCGGCAACAACAACAACAGCAATGTTCGTTTTTGGCGTCACATTGCCAAACAACCCTCCACCATGTAAAAATGTACATGACTGTTCTTTATGTAGAGGAGTTCCTCTTTGGAAAAAGGGAAAAATAATTACCAAACCGAACGCTCGAACGAACGTAGGAAGAACATAAATTGGAAACGAACCTCACATAAAAACGGCTGCATTGGAAAAAAAGAACGCCGCACAAAGAAAACTTTAATCCCTATCACCACAAAGAGAGGGTGTTTTTTTCGCAACAAAGCGAAAGGGGAGTCTCTCGTGTTCTCCATTTCCCATTTTTTTTTTGTTGTCGCCGTTGTTGTTGTTCTCAAAAATAAAGGGTATTCTCCATTCTTGTTGTGTTAGGTTCTTTTTTTAACGGATGTTGGGCCGCCTGGCAGTTGTTGTGTTTTTTCCCTCTTCGTTTAGGTTTGAAAATCGACAGCTGTACTTCGTTCGTTGTTCGTTTTTTCTCTTCTCGTTTTTTTTTTGTTGGGATAATGACAGGAAATTTGTAGAAAAACTCAAGTTTTTTTAACGATTTGGGGAAACAAAGTAGGGGGAAAACATGGTAACAATAAAACGACAGATGTTTGCTTTGTCATGATCGGTTGGTTTTATGATCACGGGGTGTACTGAGGGAATAAATGACGCCAACAGTTTTTTATGTGTTATTAAAACCTAAAATAAAAAACCAATGAGCGGAGCAGTATAATCGGACGGGGCCGACCATATGATACCCTACACAGAACTCGTATCTTTCTACGGATTATTATTCCGAACCTAGGTAATATTTCGTGATAGTTGCACCTTCTTGCCCGATTTGAGGCCAACAGCACCTCATCCATACACTGACATATTTTCCGAATATTACCAATTTTCAGTACAGTCCTTCTAATTGCATGTCCATATTCCCTTCACCGTGGGCTGTGTTGTGATGTTTAGCTTATAATTGCAGCCTATAGATCGAATCGAAAAAAAATAAGTTTTCGGTCCACTTCACCCCAAAATTATTATCTGATCATCACCAAAAATTATAGGCGTTGTCCTTGACCATACCTGGATCCTCAGGGAAAATTTCACACCGATCAGCGGTATATTTCCGCCCTCTAGTGTGGTACTAAATAATATCTGAACACGTAAGCACCTTTAAATATATACGTGTAACTCCCACATCCAAGTACAGACGACAACATAATTGATATCAATTTAAAGGCCAACCACTCATCTTGGATATACTACCAACTTCTCGGGTCTATGTACTTCAGGAGTAAATATATACGCTATAGAATACAAATTTTGTCATTTTTCACACAAAAGTCAGGGTCTATTTGACCCGCTAAATATTGACCTAACTTTATCAAAATAGGCATGCTTATTCTTTGGCCCAATCCCCTTTTCCATGTAAAATTTAGCGATGTTCGGAAATGTTCGGGTGTTCTAGAGCGACTAGAAAAACCGACAAAAATTATGTATTTGGTCCATTTCATCCCCCAAATATTATCCGATCTTTACCAAAAACCATAGGGGTCTTCATCGGCCAGAACTCATCCTACATGCAAAATTTCTTGAATATTGGTCCATAACTGTGGCCTGTATTGTGTTTACAAATTATAATGGACAGACGGACCGAAGGACACACATGTCTATATGGACACAGCTAGTCGAGATATGACGATTGGTATACTTAAAGGTGGGTCTAGGACCAATATTTCGCGGCGTTATAAACTCTTGGGGCTGCACAAAGCTATAATACCCTGACTAGATAGTTGTGTTGGGTTTAAAAATTTGTAGTTCCCCAGGAATACATTTTTCTATAGAAAAAATTCGCAGTCCCCCAGGACTACATTTTTTTCTATATAAAAAAATTCGTAGTCCCGCAGGACTACTTTTTTTCTATACAAAAATTTTAAATCCCCTAGGAAACCATTTTTTTTCTATAGAAAAAAATTCGTAGTCCGTCGGGACTACTTTTTTTTATAGAGAAAAATTCGTAGTCCCACAGGACTACATTTTTTCTATAGAAAAGAATTCGTAGTCCCCCAGTACTAATTTTTTTTCTATAGAAAAAAAATTCGTAGTCCCACAGGACTAATTTTTTTTTTTCTATAGAAAAAAATTCGTTGTCCGTCGGGACTACATTTTTATAGAAAAAAATTCGTAGTCCGTCGGGACTACTTTTTTTGTAGAGAAAAATTCCTAGTCCCCAGGACTACATTTTTTTCTATAGAAAAAAATTCGTAGTCCCCCAGGACAACATTTTTTCTATAGAAAAGAATTCGTAGTCCCCCAGGACTAAATTTTTTTTCTATAGAAAAAAAATTCGTAGTCCCACAGGACTAATTTTTTTTCTATAGAAAAAAATTCGTAGTCCCCCAGGACTACATTTTTTTCTATAAAACATAATTGGTATCAAAATTCGTAGTCCCTCAGGACTACATTTTTTTCTATAGAAAAAAATTCGTAGTCCCCCAGGACTACATTTTTTTCCATAGAAAAAAATTCGTAGTCCCTAGGACTACATTTTTTTCTATAGAAAAAAATTCGTAGTCCCCCAGGACTAATTTTTTTCCTATAGAAAAAAATTCGTAGTCCCTCAGAACAACATGTTTTTCTAAAGAAAAAAATTCGTAGGCCAACAGGACTACATTTTTTTCTAAAGAAAAAAATTTTAGTCCCTCAGGACTACTTTATTCTATAAAGAAATTCTTCTATATTTTTGTCTTAAAACTTCTTCTAAAAAATAAATTACCCCACTGTAAATGAAAACCAGTGTTTCTATTACAACTGAACATGTTGTAAAACGAAACAGGGTATGGCACGAGTTAATAAAAAATCGATTGTTGTGCATGCACAACAATACACCAACAACATCAATAACAACAACAACAAAGAAAGGGAAGTTCTCTACTACCTCGGAGGGATGATGAAAAACATCAGTCGGACAACAACAACAACGAACGACACGATAGTGAAATTCCCCCCTGAGAGAGGCATCTGCTTTGGCAAACTCAAAAATGTTGTTTCGTAGTCAACATATCTATGGGGGAAATAAACACCAACACACACACATACAACTACACAAAACGAACGCAATGACACGATTACTCGTTGGGCCTGCTTCTTCCTCTTCTTCATACAGTTGGTCTATTTAGAGGTGGAAGTTGTGTTATACAAATCGAATCATATTTTCAATTTCAAACAAACCCTCGACCCCTAAACAAGAACAGAGGGGGAGAGAGAGAGAGATCACATCCCGAATGGGTTAGGGGCATGAAGTTGTGTTGGCGTATGACACAAACCAACAAAAGAAAATACACAACAGAAACTACATAATGAAATGGCAGACAAAGAAAAAATGAGGCCATCAAAGTGAAGGTGGCCCTTCGACCCTTCCAAAATTGTAAGGCCTTGTAAGAGGACTCCCATACCTTCCATTGATTTATTCTAGGATCGAATTAGAACCTTTTTTTGTTTGGAAGTTGCCTTCCAACAATCCCATCCATGGTATCCATGTTGTTTGTTGCCATTGACATTTAGGGCGCATGAGCAATACAAATCATAACCACAAACGAACGTCCATCAATTCAATCGTTTACTTTGTTCGTTTGTGCACCAACCAACATCATCATGCAAGAGAGAGACCAGAGAGCGGAAATACATTCTTCTCTGTATGAGAAATTTGTGAGGCCGTGGAGGTTTGTTTGTATGTGACTGTGTGTTCGTTCGTCGCGAAGTTGTAGCTAAGCGAAGGCTCGAAAATATCATCGTCATCATCAGTGAGTGAGTGACAACATACACAAACATGCTTATTCACCACATCATCCATACTCACAAAATCATTGTCGTATCGTGTCGTGCTCTCGGTGAGCAAAAAGCCAGCTACAATGCATGGCATTGATGGTGATGCGATAAGCAAAACAAAAAACCCCCAACAATAGGATGGGGAAGAAAATAAACATCTTAGACCTTCTTGTCAAAATGAGAGAACTATTTCCACAAAAGAGAGTTGAATTAATGATGAAATCAAGGAAAACAATCGAAGAGAGAAGATATTTCACAACATTGTGTTATAAAGAGTTCTCGATATGGAGAACCGTTAAACGAACTATATTACAGTTTTCATTTCCATTTACAACAACAAATGAACGATTATTCCTGTAGATGTGTGTGTGTGTTCTTTCCATGGTGTACAGGGCATTCGTTTTCATGTTTGCCATAGGTAGACGCGAGTTTGTTCGTTTTAGTGCTTTTCCAAGTTCGTTTCAATATTCCCAAACAGAAAAAGGGGTTTTTAATCTAAAACGAGGGTTGTGCGTGATATATGGGGTTGAACGGTAAACAAGTACACCGGCAAGGTTGGTAATTAAGGGGCGGCGATCTGTCATGAATTATATGTATATATGTGTATTAATTGATAATTTTTTATGGATAAAATTGTAGACATGAAGTTTGTCCCCTCCACTAATGATTAAAAACATGATTAAAAAATGTTTTCTTAAAAGTAAAAAACTTTATTGGTATCCTCTCTGTAGCCTAGCCATTGGAGAACGTTGAGATCTGATTATACTTGCAGTTGTGGGGTCTTGGCTATTTCTTCACCATTATAAGTAAAGTCGAAATCGATTATAACAATGGTCAAGTGAGTGGCAAAATCGGTCGTTATAAGCGATACTCGTTATAGGGGAACAACTTTTTGCGGAACATTCGAATACCTTCGTTATAACCGATAATTCTTAAAAAAAAAGATCTCGTTATAAACGATTTCGACTGTTGTTTGACCTTCTAAGGGAATAGAGTTAAAAAAGATCTCCCCATCGATTAGTATTGCTATTTCATGTATATCTATCAATGATGACAATTACAATGAGTTCAAAATTCGGGCGGTACCGACTATATGATATCCTTCACCACATTGGGTATACATATACAATAAATCGGACGACAATATACAAATGTGGGAGCTATATCGCCCGAATCGAACGAATAATTGGAGTTTAGTGAACCATTTACAGAAAATCTGAGGAACATATACTATATGGGTGCAATATCAAAATGTGAACCGATTTTAACGAAACTTTGTACGCTTCATTCCAGACTCAATTTAATACCCTATGAAAAATTTGGCGTTGATCGAAAGAAATATATGGGCTCTGGTGCATCACTTATATGAAATCGGACAAAACTTAGCACACATCATTCTAGACTCAATTCGATATGCTGTGCGAAATTTCTTCTCGATCAAAAAAAGGTTTTGAAGATTGATGCCCCATTGACAGCAAATCGGAGGAAATTATGTATGTAAGCTATATCTAAATCTGAACCGATTGCAACGAAACTTAGCACACATCATTCTAGACTCAATTCAGTACGCTATACTAAATTTCGTCTAAATCGGTAGATTGATGCACCATTTACTTAAAATCGGATGAAAATATATATGGAGGCTATATCCAAATCTGAACCGATTTCTACGAAACTTAGTACACTTCATTCTAGACTCAATTCGATAGGTTGTGCGAAATTTCTTCTCGATCGTATAAACCTTTTGAAGATTGTCGCATCATTTAAAGGAAATCGGATAAAATTACTATATGGGACCTATATCTAAATTTGAACCAATTTCAACGAAACTTAGCACACGTCATTCTAGACTCAATTCACTACGTTATGCACAATTTCGTGTAAATCGAAAAAATATATAGGACATTGGAGCACCATTTACTTAAAATCGGACGAAAATATATATATGGGATCTATATCTAAATCTAAACCGATTGCAACGAAACTTAGCACACATCATTCTAGACTCAATTTAATACGCTATGCAAACTTTGGTGTAAATCGTATGAGGTATAGGAGCGTTGATGTGCCATTTACTTAAAATCGGATGAAAATATATATGGAGGCTATATCCAAATCTGAACCGATTTCTACGAAACTTAGTACACTTCATTCTAGACTCAATTCGATAGGTTGTGCGAAATTTCTTTTCGATCGAACAAACCGTTTGAAGATTGGTGCACCATTTAAGGGAAGTCGGATAAATGTATATATGGGAGCTATATCTAAATCTGAACCGAATTCAGTGACACTTATTACACTTCATTGTAGACTCAATTCAGTACACTATGCAGGATATGGTGTAAATCGAAGAAATATATGGGCTTCGGTGTACCATTTTCTTAAAATCGGATGAAAATATATATGGGACCTATATCTAAATCTGAACCGATTTCAATGAAACTTAACACATTTCATTCTATACCCATTTCGGTATGCTGTGAGAAATTTCGTCTTGATCGGACAAATTTTGGGTGTTTGGTACACAATTAACAGCAAATCGAACGATATTATATATGGGACCTATATCGAAATCCGAACCGATTTCAACGAAACTTCACACATGCCATTCTATACTCAATTCGGTATGCTGTGAGAAATTTCGTCTCAATCGGACATGTTTTGGGTGTTTGGTGCACCATTTACTTATAATCGGACGAAAATATATATGTGGACCTATATCGAAATCTGAACCGATTGCAAATCGAATGATATATAGGGGCTTTTGTGCACCATTTAAAGAAAATCGGATGAATTTATATATGGGACCTATATCTAAGTCTGCGCCGATTTCAATGAAATTCAGCACACATCATTCTATAACCAATTCCGTATGCTGTGCAAAATTTCATCTAAATCGAACAACATTTGGTCGTTTTGGTTCACCATTTACAGGAAATCGAACGAAATTATATATGGAACCCATATCTAAATCTGAACCGATTTCAACGAAATTTAGCACACATTATTCTCTACCCAACACGTTATGCTGTGCAAAATTTCATCTAAATCGGACAACTTTTGGCCGTTATGGTTCACTATTTATAGAAAATCGAACAAAATCATATATGCAGAATTTATCGAAATCTGAACAGATTGCCAATCATTTCAACCGATTTCATTGGGATCATAAATACAACCTGTACTTTGTTTACCACAATACATGGACAGACGGACGGGCGGGCGGATCGGCTTCGAACATACAAAGATTATTCTTAACACTGTGACTCAAAATTGAGATCATGATCGGGGGTGTAAAAAATTCCTGATGGGAATGAAAACGCTATTTTGAGAATCCAGAATGTCAAATTCGCCATAGATCGATCAAGTTTTTGAGTTATGACGTGATGAATTTCCGACTGGTATTATATCTAAGCTCCATGAAGAATCCCCTTTAGATCTTTGTTTGAGGCTATAGTAGATTCTTTTCGAGTTTACATTTCTTCAGTCAAATCGAATGAGGAATATAATAGGAATATCGATCAATTATTGAGTTATGGCGTGATGAAATTTTGTCTGATACATCTAAGGTCCATGAAGATTGCCCCCTTGTTTGCCGACTATTGTAGATAATTGTTGAGATTACATTTATTCAGTCATTTATCGAATGTGGAATATTTTTTTAGAATGTTTCATCCTTCTAACGCGTGTCCTTGTCCGCCGTTTTCGACAATATTTTCATGAACCCTTTTTCCATTCTGTCGATGATTTGAAGAGACGATTTTTTGGTTTTATCGATATTTTTGGAATATTCCCAGTTTCCTATCACACCCTTTCCATCGCTTAATTTATCATTATAATCATTTTTTTGTCTAAGATATTTGCTTAGAGTTTGTACACACAGACACACAGACACACACACACATGCACACTCACAACACCATGGATGAGTCATATGATGCATCATCATTTTCAATTTTTGTTGTTGTTTTTTTTTTTTGTTATTTTTGCACTTGAATGAAAAATCATTATCATCTACCATGAAGAAGAAGAAGGTACAACAACGAACAACAACAAAATTATTATCATGCTCGCCATCATCATCATCATCATCAGCAACGACAACAACAACCAACATCAAGCCAATCCAAACAACCCAGCAAATCCACTCTTCCAACGAAAAAATCCTTATTTGGATTTTGTGTGTGCGTTTTTTTTCTTTTAGAACAACAAAAAAAGGATATTTTATCGTGTTACAGATGCCACACCAACCACACACACACAGGCACACAATGACAACTGCAGCTTACATCCTGTGAATACACACACATCCTCATTTAAATAAGGAACTACAAAAAAGGATCATTTTGCATTTCTGCGCAGCATATGTTTTTCACATTCTCTTCAGACGGTAGTCCTTTTTAGCTTCGCTATCCTTATGCTGGGTAGATAGATACACAAATTGTGTGTATACCTTCAAATGACTCGCTCATTTGTGTGTGAGCGTGTGTGTGTGTGTGCGAGGAACTTGTCAGGGTTCGCTTTTGTGTTCACTCTCCATGGTTTACAACTTTCCTCGTTCCTTTTTTCATGTTGTCCATGTTGTTGTTTGTTGCCACCACACATACTAGATCCTGTGTGGTTGTGTGTACACTTCATTTTCCTTACTCTCCAATATCTCGCTCGCTCTCTCTCCCTTAGCTACTTTTATAGAATTCTCTTTATGCCTGGTACATACTGAGCATTACTATTACTCCATTTTAGTTTGCAATTTAAGTTTTCTTCTTCTTCTTCTCGATTTTGTTGTTATGCTCGATTTTCACCAGGCCAGCCGAGTCAGAGATACGAATAATGAAACAACAACAACGAACACGTCAACAGGATGTGTTGTGTTCGGGGGAAAAAAGCATAACAGCAAATGTTGATGATGTTGCCATCGGCCGTCGGGTTGGCTCGCCTGCTGTCGTTCACCGCTCACGACGACGACGATGATGATGGAAATTTTGCCAAAGTACAGTTGGAGACAAAACATGGCGATTATTGTTCATGCACAGTTGCTGCCGATGTCGACGCCGCCATTGAAATTGGCAGGAAAGTTTTATGCATTGGGATGCCTGTCTGGCAGAACGTGAGGGTTGTTTTTCCACAAGGGGAGTTTGTGGTTTGTTGTTGTTGCCTGCCTGCCTGCCAGATGATGTTGATGATGATTGCTTGCTTGCTTGTTTGCCTGTGAGGATACAAAACTCCTCCTGTGGTGTTTGCGTTTGCTTTGAATAGAGATCTGTGCGATTGTTTGTTCGTTCGTCGAATTTGCGTACCTTTGTATGTGTGTTTGCGTACCACTCTATGGGCGTATACACGCACACACACACACATCTATTGTTTTATTTTGCGATGATGTCCTGCTGCACGGATGGTGATGATTCATCATCATTTTAAGTGGGAAAATAAGTTTCTGGGTTTTCATGATAAATAGAGAAAATTCTTGGAAATATTTGTGAAACAATGACAGGATCAATTTTCCTTTGCTTTAGGAAAATTGTGGAAAGTTTTACAAGGACAAAACAGACATAAATGGAATTCAATTTTTGGTTGAAAAAAAATGATGGAATATCATTTTTTAAGAGAACTTTGAATAAGAATAAATTAACTGAACGGAATTTTGTGATTTCTTAAATAAACTCTTGAACCAAATTGAAGATTTATGGACTTCATTTTTGATTTCCTATATAAAACTTAATTCAGCGGGATTGAATTGAAAATTTCACATCGGAACTTGAATTCAGCTGAAAAAATTGAGTATTTCCAAAAGAAAATCTAATTCAGCTATGCGGAATTGATGATTCCACAACAAAACTTTGATTCTGTTGGTCTGAAGTGAAGAGTTTACTATGGAATTAAAAATTTCCCATCGGAACTAGAATTCAGCTGAAGCAAATTGAAGATTTCAAAAAGAAAATCTAATTCAGCTAAGCGGAATTAATGATTTCACAACAAAACTTTGATTCTACTGGTCCGAAGAGAAGATTTTGCCATGAAAACCTTAATTCAGCTGGGCTTAGTTGTTAATTTCCCATGGGAAAACTTAATTCAACCAACCTGAAATGAAGATTTCATATGCAAACCTTCATTCAGCGGCATTGAATTGAAAATTTCGTTCCAGAACTTGAATTCAGCGGAATGCCTTGAGCAATTCCTAAAGAAAAATCTAATTCTGTTATGCAGATTTGATGTTTTTTTCAACAAAACCTTGATTCTGCTGATCTGAATTGAATATTTTGTCATGAAAATCCTAATTCAGCTGGGCATAGTTGTTATTGAAATAAAGATTTATATGAAAACCTTTATTCAGCTGGTTTTAATTGAGAATTTCCAATATAATATCTAATTCAGCTGGGCTAAATTGAAGATTTCCCAAAAAAACTCTAATTCAGCTGGCATGAGTTGAAGAATGCTTTCAGAAATTTTAATTCAACCACGCTTAAATGAAGATTTCCTGTGGAAACCTTAATTCAGCTGGGCTAAATTGAAGATTTCCTATGTAAACTCAAATTCAGCTGAATGGAATTGAAGATTTCCTAAATAAACTGTAATTCAGTGAATGATTTTACAACAAAACCTTGATTCTGTTAGTCTGAAGTGAAGACTTTGCTATGGAAATCTTAATTCAGCGGTTCTGAATTGAAGAATGCTTTTTGAAAACTTAATTTAGTCAAGTTAAAATCAAGATTTCATATGCAAACCTTAATACAGCTGTGTTAAATCGAAAATTTCCAATCGTAACATTAATTCAGCTGAACCAAATTGAAGATTTCCTAAAACAACTCTAATTCAGCTAAGCAGATTTGATAATTTCTCAACAAAACCTTGATTCAGCAGGTCTGAAGTCAAGATTCTGCTATGGAATCCTTAATTCAGCTGGACCTTATTCTTGATTTCCTATGGAAACCTTAATCCAGCTCATATAAATGGAAGATTTACTATGGAAACTCTAAATCAACTAAACCGAATTGATGATTTCCTAAATAAACTCTAATTAAGCTGAATTAAATTGAAGATTTCCTAAAAGGAACTCTAATTCAGTTAACCAGATTTGATGATTTCACAATAAAACCTTGATTTTTCTGGTCTGAAGTTAATATTTCCTATGGCAACTTTAATTCAGCTGGGCTTAATTTTCGATATCCTATAGAAAACTTAATTCAACCAACCTTAAATCAAGATTTCATATGCAAACCTTAATTCAGCAGGGTTGAATTGAAAATTTCCCATCGGAACTCTAATTCAGCTGAAACGAATTGCATATTTCCTAAAGAAAATCTAATTCAGCTAAACTAATTTTATGATTTCATGACAAAACATTGATTCTGCTGGCCCGAAGTGAAGTGTTGGCTATGAAAACCTTAATTCAGCTGCACTTAATTTTTGATTTCCTATGGAAAACTTAATTCAACCAACTTGAAATCAATATGTCATATGCAAACCTCAATTCAGCTGGGCTGAATTGAAAAAATTCCCATCGGAACTCTAATTCAGCTGAAACGAATTGCATATTTCCTAAAGAAAATCTAATTCAGCTAAGCTAATTTTATGATTTCACAATAAAATTTATATTTTTATTTTGAATTCCTCCTGAGCGATTTTTTCATAGATTTGGTTCAACTATTTCTGGCCAGACTTTCTGCCTCTCAACAAGACTCCACTTTATTCGATCTTCAGTGTCATTTCCACACATCAGGCCTTACAAAATTCCCAATTTTCTATACGACCGCGGAGACCAATAATATTTAAAAGTACAAACCCTAGCAAAAAATCCATATCTAGAAATGACGAAAACTTAAATCAAAAAATTATTTAAAAAAAATAATAAAAAAACCCAACAGCAAACCTACAAAAAAACTTTTCTTAATGATCTATCTCTCCCCTAATGCGTTCAATGAATAAATTCAATTTAACTTCACTGCACCTTTCTCCATCCCTACCCTCTCTCTCACACATTAGCAGCTGACCAATATATGGTTGACATTTTACTGTGGGGTTTCGATAATTTGTTTCTGCTGCGAACAAAAAAACAGACTTCGAACTTCCCACTAAAACAGAGTTGAACAGAACTAAATTAAGAGTAAGTGTGTGAGAGCGTAACTGAGAGATCATCAACAAAAATGACTGACACAAAGAGATACAAAGAGAAAACGGCAGCAGTGCACATCACCACATAACATACATTAGCTATTCTTGGCAACAACAACAACGACTGTAACGAAAGAATACGGCACGTCATCCATACATTCAACGACGAACGGCGAAAAATCACAACAGCAACAAATAAACAATAATAATGATTTGTAATGAGTGTGGTGATGTTGGAGAGAAAAATCAAAGAGGGGCTTTCATGTGAAGCACAAAAAGAGTTCTATGTTTCACTGTGCTGTCTGTCGTTGATGCTTCTTCTTCTTTTTCCAATTTTTGGTTTTCCAGTTTTTTTATATTTTTATTGTTACAACAACAACAATACCTTTTTTCTGTGGAAAAAATATAAATGATTTCAGAGACTTTCATACATAAAATAGCAACAACAACAACGAGAGCAACACTAATAAAACACCGCACCGCGAAATACCAACGACAAACGAACGACAATCATCAACATCATCGTCATCACCAACAGAAAAATCGTTCGTAAACGAAAAACTTAACAAGGGAGTTTCTTTCGGCTGCCAGCGTCGCAGTTGACAGCTGATGTTGTTAATTTAAGAAGCACTGGCACACACACACACTCGCACTCTCTCCCTCTGTTGATGGAATCACTCATATTCCAAATGGCAATAAAATGTAGGGGTACGAAGAACAACAACAACTACGACGACGACAAAATCAAGCATGAAGTGATATTGTCATGTTCGCCAACGGTGAGCACCACACAAACGGCAAAAAGGGAAGTTCCAACAACATTTGCCATGCACACACACATACACTCTCCCTCTCTCTCCCCACAAAAATGAAAACACACAGCAATGGCTGATTTTTGTTTTGTAGGTAGAAAAATTGTGTTAAATTTTTCTGTTAAATTTTGTTGTTGTTGATACGGCTGCTTTTTTGAAAGTTTTTCTTCTTCTTCTTGGCGATGTTGGAAATATATAGTTTTTTTTGTATTGTTTTCGGTTTTTTTCGAACACACAGCCGTCGCTCCGTGTGTTTTATGAATTTCAGACTTTTCATGGAGATTCTCTCATTTTCAAACAAAAAACAACTCTCTCCGTTTAGTGCGCTCTCTATGATATGCTTTTGTTTGCCATCTACTGTTCTGCTCGGAGGATAGTGTTATTTGCCAAAGTCTAATGTTGCCATTTTGGGTGGGTTTCTTTTTATGGACCAAAATGTAGATATTAAATGGTCGAATATTCTTTTATTATTGGCATTTTATTTAATTAAATAGGAAATTATTTATTTGTATATTGATGAGAGTCGTATAACTGTATAGCGTTAATATCACAGATAGTTATCGATAACTGATGACTTTGATACATGTTAAATTTCGATAGTTTGCTGCCAAATTTCTTTATGAAATGGCTTGGTATTGTTTTATTATTGATTTTTTTTATTGTATTAATGAAAAATATGTATATTTTTAATGAGACGAGAATCTACACAGCATTAATGTCATTGATAAATGGTGACTTAAATTCTTTTTAAATTTCGATGCAAAAAATGTATTAATGAATCTTAAATTTAGTTTTTATACCCTCCATGAGGGTATATTAATTTCTTTCACTCCTTTGTAACTCATCGATATAGTAATTTTCGATCCTATAAATTATATTCTTGATCGGGGTAAAATTTAAAGACAATCTAGTCACATTACTGCTCTGTTTTAATCACGCTTCCTTCCCAAGGAATTGAAATATGATGCTAAAATTTTGCATGGCATTATCTTTTGTTTGCAGGAAAGTCGAGTCCGAAGATGAACTGTAGAGATCCGCATTTCGGAGTTTTAAGGAATTTGGGGACATTTTTCAACCGTTTTGGCTGTAATTTGATATTTTCGATTCTCATTGAATGTCAAATCTTCTTGGCAAAATTGATCAATATCAGTCCTTGTTTTGGTATAGCCCCTATATAACGGTAGCCCCGAAAATTCAGCATTTTAGATAGTTTGGAGACATTTTTCATCCGAATTGGTTGTTATTTAATATTTTAAGTTCTAATTGATGTTTCAGGTCCTCACTAGGAACATTATTAAAATCGGTTCATTTTTAGGAGTTTGTGAACGTTTTTCAATCTAACTGGCTGTAATTTGATAATTTTGGTTTCTCATTAATTAGCAAATGTTTTTTACTAAAAATTATCAATATCGGTCAACATTTAGATATAGCCTCCATATAATGGGTACCCCGTAATTAGGGTACATTTTTCAGCCGAATTGGCTGTAATTTGATTTTTTTTAGTTCTCACTAGGTTAAATCTCCAAAATAACAAAATCGGTCAACTTTTAGGTCCCAGCCCCATATAATCATTACATCAAAATTTCGATATTTTGGGGAGTTTGTGATGTTATTCATCCTTATCTCCTGTGGTTTGGTATTTTAGAGTCTTGTTTTATATCGACATTTGCCTTCCGCCAATCTTCGCATAATATGGCAGCTCCCTATTAATTGTTTCTATCATCTCACTCTTTCGTAAAGTCTCGGTTTCGGATTCCCGCTCTATACCGAAGATTCTTATGCAGATAAAGATTCGCCGTCCTCAGTCGAAGGATTCTCGAGGCAGTCTTCTTTATCTTTGGGTTGCTTCGGCTTTTTCTTTAGAACAGCCGACGGGAAGATCTTTTACTTTATTGCGAGATTGACATTTGTATGTTTTTCCGAAGACCCAATCATTTTCGCCACTTCCGAGTTCAGACTCAGAATTTGAGTCTCCGCCTGTAACTGGTTGGATCGCGATAGTTCTTTCGCAGTAGTTCTTAAACTCAGATTAATTTTTTTATTCATAAAAAACAACTATTTGTTAGTGGGGAATGTATGGCATTGTTTGTCGAGGGGTACGGTAGGGAAAACTATAGTTTCGGATCACGCCACTGATCCTCATCAGTTCCCTTAGTTTTTTGTTGGGATATTATCCCCAGAAGCTATTGCTTCTATACAAAAAATCTTTCATACCCAAATGTCTCTTGTAACAAAGCGAAGTACTTAGCTGACCAACGACATAAACTGCATGAGAATTTCGTTGGTGCTTCACTTCGCTGGTGCCTCGGCAAACAATGCCATACATACTGGGATTCAGCCTGACTATTTTGCAAAAACAAAATACAAATGGTATCCCAAATAAACCGCCAACTCTAGTGAAGTGGATTTTTTAAATATATTCCTTTAAGAACCAATATCTTGTAAACATATTTTTTCAAGGCCTACGAAATATATTTCCATGTTTTTATTAACCATTATATAGAGGATTAAAAACATTTATTTTGATCCCTTACTCAAAAAGTGATAAAACCTTTTAAAATTACAAAAAAAAAAAAAATTAATTAAATTCGATATCAGAAATTTTTTACATTTTTTAAATATTTTTCATATTTCAACACATTTTTTGTGTTTAAAATGTATGAAAAAATACTTCATTTGATTTATATGACAAATTTGAATTCATGTTAACTAATTGGGCGCCACTCTGTTCTCTTCAATGAACACTATTATTTTGTGAAGTTCAGTATGCTTCAATTTTATTGTTTTTTCTTCTACTTTACTCACGAGTCTTCATGTTTAACCCCTATATTCTTATAATATATTATTATTTTTTTTTTTTAATTTAAGATTTTTTAGGTAAAAATAATTTTTTTCGTTGATAAATGTGTCATTTTAGCGTGGCGTAGTTATTATGATATCATGAATTATTTCATTTTTCATTGTAAAATTAAAATTTAAATAAAATTAAAAATTTAATTGATTTCCAAAATGTTTGATGTATTATAATTGAAAATCAGACAAGTGGTTCTTGATTTATAGGCATTTGAAGTCAGACAATACCACCAAGCAAATATTTAAAATGGCAACACTGCTGCTCATTATGTACGGTTGTTTTGTTTTCTTTCTGCTTGCTTTTTTGGCGCCCATTCCCTTTGCATTTCGAATTCCCACCTTTCTCGCACTAGCCTCTCCCATACTCTTTCATTTCCACAAACAATCGCATATTCGATTGTGTTATTTCGTTGTTCTCCCGGTGCTCTTTATTGGGTTAAGGCTAGGCGCTATGTAACTTTGCCAATATCTATGTATGCTTGTGTGTGCAAACGAAAGAACGACCAACCGAGTGTGTACGTCGTGAGTGTGTGTGTTTGTTTATAAGTGAAGCATTACTGGTTTTGTGTTTTGTTTGAAAAGAGTCTGAGTCCGAGTGTTTGTTTTTCTTGTTGTTGCTTTTGTTGTTATATGATGTTTTTACTCTGCCGCTGCTGCAGTGGGAAGTGTATGGATGTGTGAGAGTGTGTGTGTATGGTGTGTGTGGTGGCTGACTGGCTTCGTTTGTTGAGTCGTTTTAGTGATGTTGGCTCCGTTTTGCTTAGTTTTTCATAAGGCTTTCAACTGAACGGTACATTTTCGGTAAATTTCACAATTTTTATATACAAAAAAACAACAACAAAAATTGGGGAGCCTTCGCATTACTGTTTTAAATTCTTTTTTCCCTCCTATCAACTACACTTCTACGTTTCTATCTTGTGTTTATGTTCGAAAATAGTTTGGTTTGGTGCAATTCAAAAACAAACAAAAAATAATTAAATGGTAATTTTTTTATTAGCTAATAAAAATTGAAAAGAAAAAAATTGTGGAAAGAAACTAGAAAAAAAGAGAGCAAACATAATTTTCCATTTGTGAAAGAGTATTCTGTGATAAATATCATTACAAGAGAGTGAGCGTAATTTAAGAGCGTTTGTGCTCTGTGTGTGTGAAAAAGAGAGGGCCATATATTTGAACATAAGAGAGAAAGAGAGCGCCAAAGTGAGTTGTGTACACTCTGCTACTCTGTTATTTCGGTTACTTCGCCTTGACAAGGGAAAATAACGCTTTGTCGCTTTAGTTGCGTTTGAGCTCTTGGAGCTTTTTGGTGTGTTTGCGCTTCTTTTTCTAAAAACAAAAATTTATAACAAAAAAAGAAATTCATAGAAATTTCACTTTTTACCTACATATAGAAAAACCAACAACAACAATTTCAACTATATTATACATAAATGTGAGTGTGTGTGTCGTATATTATATACATATAATATGTGTGTGGCCCTCTTTTTTTCATCGGTTTCCAATGGATATATAGATGTGTGTGCATTTTAAATAAATTTTAAAAGGAAAATTAATAAAATAAATTAAAAGAAAAATTAAAATTAATAACAAAAAAAATAAAATGGATTAAATAAAACAATAATAAAAACAAATAAAAATTTTAATTTAAATAGAAAAATAAAAAAAACATACAAAGAGAACGAAAAAAGTTAAAGAAAACCTACATAAAGAAAATCTAATTAATAAAATAAATTACCCCACACTTTGGATTATTTCAATTAAAAAAAAATAAAAGAAAACGATCATTAATTTTCCGTTTTCTTCAAACGAACGAACGAAAAAAATCAATTTTTCTTCAACATTCAACTCGCTTCTATTCGTCGTTGTCGTGCTTGCTTGGTCGTCTCTGTCGTCGTCCGTAGTCTTCTCCACCAGTTGTTGAGGTGTGAGTTTTTGTTTGTGTGTGTGTGTATTACTTTGGTGAAGTGTGTGCTATTTTTATAAATGAAAAACAACATCGAAAAAGAAAAGTAAAAAGAAAACGAACGAAAAATGAAATTGAAGTCGTGGTCGTCTTCGTCTCGGGCCACCAGACAACAAGACAAAAAGAGCAACGAGTGACTGGCTCTATATGCCAAAAAAGAAGAATATAAAGAAAATTGAAAAGAAATGAAATTAAGAAGAACAAAAAATGAAGAATAAAGAAACCCACACCAAATCATAATATTGTTTCAGACAAAATCAAACAAGCAGCATATTTTAATCATGAAAAATCAAGCAGCAAAGCAATAACTCAAATGTGCAGCATTTTACCCCTCAACAACAACAAAAAGACGTCATCATCATCACTATCACCAGCAAATATAATACAACAACTCTATGTTTGTTGTTGTTGCCCAGAATCTCAACAAAATTTGTGGATTATCATCGAATACATTTTCTTTCCCCCCGCAACTTCCCCTTTTTTTGGTTGATATTCAACCAAAAGGGCTTTCGTGAGTTATAACGGCTCTTTTTTCTTTCTTTTTGTTTGTTGTTTTTTTTTTTTGTAATCTACTGATTTGGACTGTACTTGTGCGCCAACACTCCACTCTCTTTCTCTGTCTAGTTATGAGAGTTTGTGGTATGCAAAATAAATGTGGCAACTCCTTATCGACTATTTAAAATGTGGTTAATGTTGTTGGCGAACAAGCACAGCAGGGATGGGGAATCTCCGTGTCAATGTAAACATGATTGATCGAGAAATAGGACTAAACTTAAAAAGTAAAATAATTAGCAGGGGAAAATGGAAATTCTAAAAGGAAAAGGGAACTTATAGATCTGGGGAACTAATAAATTGTAAAATCAATAAAATATAAAAAATAATAAAATATATAAAATGTATATAAAATAAAAAGATAAAAAAAAAAGAAATAAAATATATAAAAAATAAATATATATAAAAATTAAAATATAAAAAATAAAAATATATAAAAAATAAAAATATAAAAAAATAAAAATATAAAAAATTAAAATATAAAAAAATAAAAATATAAAAAATTAAAATATAAAAAAAATAAAATATAAAAAAAAATTAAAATATGAAAAAACAAAATTAAAAAATATAAAAAAAAAAATTAAAATAAAAAAAAAAAAATAAATAAAAAATAAAAATATTACAAATAATATAAAAAAAAAACAAAAATATAACTATAAAATAAATAAATAATATATAATTAAAAAATATGTATAGAAAAATTAAAAAAATAAAAATATATAAAAATAAAAAATTATAACATAAATTATTGCAAATAGTAAAAAAATAAATAAACAAATTTGTTCAAATCGAAAATTAAATTTCAAATAGGAATTGTAGAATATGTAGTCGAAGTTTTTTTTTTTTTTAATTTGGCATTTATTGTAATGGATAAAAAGCGTTTGCGATTAAAAAAATATACTTTTATATATACAAAAATGTTTAAATTTCAGAAAATTTCAAATATGCATTTTTTAAAAGATTGCATTTTTCCAATTATGTTCCAAAAAAATATGTATACAACTTTTTAATAAAATTCTAAAATTGTCAAAAAAATAATTTTTTCCTAAAATTTGTTTCCTAAAAAATTCTAAAAAAATTGTCCAAATATTTTTTTCAAACAATCCAAAGTTTGTTTTTTTTTTGATATTTTTGTTAGGCATTTATTTTTTTTTATTGGTAATTCCCCAATAAAAAATCGAAAATTTACTGCTTTTAAACTATTTTTTTTTCTTCTAAATTTGTAAATTTTAATATTTTAATAATATAAAGGAAGATTCAAATCTTTTTAAATAATATTTCTATGTTTTTGACTCGCCGCTTATCATTTTTTTTTATTTGATTGAAATATGATTTGTGAGTTCCTGTTCCTACCCAACTTCTATCATAGTTTAATTCTGTACATATTTTGAAATTTAACATAATAATAAATTGAGAAATTAAAATTCCAATTTAATTTTTTTGCCATATTTTTTTTTTTTTTTTTTTTTTTGAAGTTTTTTTTTTTTTTGAAAAGTTGATTAAAAAAGTTGAAATTCCCCCATTGGATTAATACAGTTTTAAACTGGAGATTTTTAGTAGCTGATATCCAAAACTAACTAAATTTTATATTTGGCGCCCAAATGTCTTTTCTTCTTTATTTTTGATGTTAACTACATATTTTCCAAATGTTGGTTTTTTTATTAAATTTATAGAAATATCTTTTTTTCCAAAAGGTTAAATTCTATTTTTTTTCGCAAATTTTTGGATTTTTACTCCAGAAGTTTTTCAATGTTACTATACCAAAAAATTTACTATACCCATAATTTAAATATTATACCCAATTTTGTAATTTCATAAAAATCTGGATTTTTTATTTTATTAAAATTGCTAAAAAATCATAGTTTGTTCTGCAACAAAAATTCATAACAATGTAAGGTTGCTAAAGAAAAATTCTCAAAACATTAATCAATTTTGTATTTTACCTCTCTGTGGGGGTTCATTCATTTCCATTGCAGGAAATATTGGTATTCGCTTTACAAACAAAAAACATGTGGCAATACTTCGTTTTTATTTCTTTTCTTTTTACTGAAAAATGTAGTATAATTGTGTATTTGTGCTTCGTTGCTTCATCTCCCTCCCTCCCCCAAAACTGCATAATAACATTATTAAAAAGGCGTCATTATTTTCCCACTCTTTCTTCTCCTTATTATGCCATGGCAACAACAAATATGTATGTATGATGCCGCTGCCAATGAACAACAACAACACAGAAAATGTATTTTTGTAGTTTTTCAATTACGACGACAACGACAAGGAAGGAGGGAGAGAGTAAAGTTGTGTGTGTCTGTCTGTCTGTTGTGTAGTTTTGGTAGTTTGGTTTTTCCAAAGCGAAACAGCATTTTACCTAAATTTCATAACTAAACCATAGCTACAAATATACAACTTTGCTGGCGTTGTCGTCTCTGGAACAATCGAATTTATGTGTGAAAAAGTGCAGGGTTTTTATTTTTCCAACCAGAAAAAAACCCCACTGCAATTTCTTTGCATTATGTTGAAAAAGAGATTTCAAAGAGCATTTCTCTTTTTGTGTTGTAAATTTCCCCACAATGCTGCTCTTTGAAGTTGTCTACTCTTTGCAAAATATCAGTTCAGTCACTCTTTATTTTGTGTTAAAAAATAAATCTCTTCCATTTTATTTCTCCTACAATGGGAAATTCCCCTCTTCCCCTTCTACCTCACACATAAAAATTTCTCTTTTGAAATTTCCCATTTTTCTTTGTGCCATCATCATTAGCAAGCAACCCTTAATATTTTATTTTTCTTCGATCTCTATTTGCCCATAACAGTAAAAGCTACTCCTATTCTCGCTCCCTCTCTCTCTCTCTAGCACACACAGACATATCACTGTGTGTTATGGCTTCGGTAATTATGCTCTACCTTACTCTTTTACTCTTGTTGTGTTGTTTCACTACTAATACTACGGTACATAGGAGGAAACAACAACAAAAAAGGGAGGGAGGTTTTGTTCGTTCGTGTTCACTTGATTTGTGGTGTGGTACTGCTGCATTGCTTGTGTGTTGTTTCATCACATGCATACATATATTTCAAGTAACTGAACGAGTAATCATCAATTCTATTTTATTCCATTTCAAAAAAGGAAAAAAAAAACAAAGTGAAATAAGCTTGTTATGAGAAAATAAAAATAATACATACACTATAAAAACAAGAATAAACAATAATTACTATTATTAAAAAAATACTTCTCTGTGTTGATGTTGTTGTTCAAGTGCAGTTTGTCATTTATGTGCTGTGAGTGTTTTAATTTTTATACAACCTCCCTCTCTCATTCTCTTTTTTATATTATAATACAATATTGATTGAGACCAAAGTAGTCGTCGTTTCGTTGTGTGAAAACAAAAATACATAAATTATATTTGTGCAATTTGTTTGTTTTATTTTTTTTTCTTCTGTACTAAACCCCCGCCGCGTCACTTTTTTCTTCTTTTCCCTCAACCAAACACACATTAACATCAGCAGAACATTTTGCTATTGTGTTGTTGTTGTTTTTGTGCACAACTTGCCATTTTCGTGTTTGCTGCTGACTGCCTGCCTCCCTCTGTGTGTGTGTGTTTTATATTTTATTATTTTTCGCAATACTTGAACTTGACCTTGAAATTACTGTGTTTTTATTATTATTGTTCGTTGTATGTGGCAGCAGTCAGGCAAAGAACAGAAACAGAATAACAATAATAATAAACAAACTTTGCAAAAAAATTATATATACAAACGTTTGTGCATACTATCATAAACAATAATTATCATAATGTTCTTTTTTTGTTTTAAATTTTTGCTATTGTTGTTTTATGATTGGAGTTTTTTTATTTCTAATTTTAAACAAATTGCATTTATGATATGAAGCCATGCATAAAAATGGAGGCAAATTGTTGTTGTGAAAGAAGACATTTTTTTAATTTATAATATATCAATCTTTATATATTTAAATACACTTCTTAATTTCCTTTATTTCCCATTTTTGAATTAAATTTCTTTTTAATTTTCCTTAAAGTCTCACAATCAATAATAATCATGTTTTTTCTTGTCACTTCACTTTACGCGGGCTTCTTCTTTCTCTCTCTCTGCAAAACATCTGTTATAGTTTGAGTGTCATCAATTACATGGTTGTCATTCGATGAAGAGTTATCGATGGCATTTCGATAACATGAAATGCTTGCAGGCAAATGATTAGGTTGCAGTTTCTTTGTTAGGGTTTTTTCGTAAAAATTATAGAAAAAAGGAAAAAATAAATGGTGAAAAATGTCTCTGAGGATTTTATGCCACTATAAAGTGATTTTTTAATTACATTTTTTGTGATTATAAGGTCTAATAATTGAGTTAAAAGAAAGTTTGTGTGAAATCGATTACCATTGCTCGTTATTATGCAATTATTGTGGAAAATTACTGAATTTGATAAAATTGAGGATATGTGTAAAAAAATAATTTTCAAACATTCTTCATTTATTAAACAGATGACAATAGAAATAAAATTTTGTTTTGTGTAGAACGAAATAATAAAATAAAACTTGTGAATTTGTGCATAACATGACATAAAATTAAAAAAATATATTTTTTTAAAACTCAACGTCTCTTCCAAATCTAATTTATAAAGTAGAAATCGAAAAAAGAATCGATAATTAGAATATTTTTGCAGAACAATATTTTAATAGAAATATACAATTCCAGTAACATTTACCAATTTAATTTTTTTTTCTAAAAAAAAATTTAAAGGCCATTACGACCAATTAATTTACGTTTTTCAAATTTTCGGTTTCTTAGAAAATAGTTTTTCAAACTATCTATGAGTCAATTTAATTCACTTTATAAAATATTATTGTTCTAAACTTTTTGAAAACGTTTGCACAAAAATTGGCTGTTTTTAGTTAATATTTCTATACTAGTTAGCAGATAATCTGTCATTATTTTTTTATGCCAGAATCTAAAATTTCCCACGAAAAAAAAAATAGACTAACCATTTTATTTATTTTACTTCATTCCTTTCCTTACAAATATTCAAATTGTTTTAATTTCATTTAAACTATAATTTTAATATTGATATTTTTCATTTTTCTAATTTACTTTAATTTTCTTTGTCTCTTGTAAAATGCAATTCAAAACCGCTACATTGACAACATTGTTGCCATCAGAAGCAATAAGATCGATTACACATTGTTCGTACACAGTTATCGTTTGTCATCTACTCTTCTCATGGTGTGAAGTTTTTCCTTCATTAACCGCAATATTTGCCAGATTTTTTTTAAATCACTTCTTTTAAATTAAAATAAATTACTTTCATTAATAATTACTAGTAAATTATTTCTATATGTCTGTGTGTGTGCATTTTATTTTGTGCACGCGTGTGTTTCATTTTACAATGCAAAATATCACACCAAACACCATCTCCTCTCTCTTTATCTTGTCAAACAATCATTAGACAGATCAGGAATTCTTTGTTTCTTCTTTCAAGATTTAAGAAGTGAATGTTTTTTATTACGTTGTTATTGTCATTGTGCAAACCGGTGTATTGTTGGTGGCCTTGATGAAGACGACTGAGAACACTTGCAGTGAAAGTAAATTTAACAATCAAATGTATTTAACGAAATAATATATATATATATATATATATTTAACAAATTGCATTCTTTTTATATTTTTCTTTGATAACTTCTTTATTAAATGCAAAAGAAAATCACAGCTACTTTTTCTTTGTTATCTCTCTTTGTAATAACTGAGAGCATAACTGTCACGTCATTTATCGAATGATTGATTACTTGTCTTGCACTTCACACAATTATCGATAAGTGTTCACAGTGATAAAAAAAAAAACATCTGTTTAATGCCATGTTCTGACGGGCATCCGAACAACGTAGTTCGCTCTCAGAATTACGTACATGAATTAACCCGTTCATACAACACTATTCATAATTCATATCATCAGAGTTTTTTATTTCAAACTTTTTGTTTCTTGTTTTACACCAAATATGTAACATATTTTAGTGGATTACATAGGGATCTAAATAGAAAAAATAATTCTCTTTCTCCTGACTATAGTATGAACCCATATCTATTTACTTTTCATTCATGTTTTCCATTTTTTCTGAAAATGTTGTTGTTTTTAATACATTTTTATATTTTCTCAATTCAAATGTCACATACTGTCACAAATAAAATTTTGGAGAATTTTTTTTTTGAGTTGCCCCACATTTGTTTCTTGTTTTGTACGCTAATTAGAACCAAGGGAAAAGAAATGCATATTGCATTATGTAGAAAACAAAATTTACATCCTGCTGCATATATAAAAACTATACAATTTTTTACTTTTCATTCATAATTTTCAATTTTACTGAAAAAGTTTGAAAATTTCATAAATATTTTCAAACTGTCAAAATTAATTTATTTTCGATAAATACTCTCAATTGTTAGGGATGGGACAAATTTATTGGTTATTCAGAGAGTGATTCGAATTGAACAACGTACAAAAATCGGTGTTCGCTCAGACAATTTTGTATGGGGAACTAAGTAATTACTTCATAATTAAGGGTCGAACAACGAATGAGAGAGCGAACGACGCTCGTCTGTACATGGCATAATGAAACCAAACAGAAAGAAATTTGAATAAAAATAGTGATTAAACAAGTTTAAAATATTGGCTAAAAATAAATATTTAAACAACAACGGCATGCATAAAAATATATGTCAAATGAATGCATATGATTTTTTTCTAAATAGTTTTCGTCTATAAATACTGCTAATTTAGAGAAAAAAATATTGCATACAATTAAATTGTATGTTAGAAAAATTAGTAAAATACATTCTTGTTTGTTTTATGCAAAAACTATCAGGTTTTGTTTTTTTTAACCAACACACAATAACGGTACTTTTTCTTTTTATCATTGTCACAGTATAAATGTGGAATAATAATTTATTTTTCATTTGTTTACTTGCCAGTTTTGTTTTTTTTTTCTTTCTCTTCAATATTTGATCGTGCAAAATCAGGTTCCACAACAACTCACTCAATTATTATATTGCCTAATTTACATAAAAATGACATCAAAACAAATTTTGGGATTACCTAATTGAATTTTTAAGTCTCAAGTAATTTGACTGTACTGATTGCAATTGTCTTTTCTTAACATTGATAATAAAGGCAAATGTGTGGGAATATAATTTCAATAATTTTTTACAAAGTTATATAATAAAAATGAATTTACATTTGCTTTTTGCATTATTAATTACGAACCACATTTATTTTGCATTTTAATGTAAAGATTATTGAGTCCAAATCATATTTTCGTTATAATTTTTTATTAAAATACAAAAAAATCGAGGGCTTTTATACAAAAACAACAAACAAACAAAATTTTCTTCAATTCTCCCCCATTTGCCGTTAAACGCCAAGCGCCTTAATTGTAACGGCGGCGGGCCCTTTTGACAGCAATCGATAAGTGATGATGATAACGGCTTGTTGTAATGATGGTAATCGCAGAGAATGGCATCATCAAAGTAACACACACACACATTTTGGCGCCAAACAAGCAAGGCAACACGATTAAACGCATAAAATCAATTAAAATGGAAATTAAATAAAATAAAACAAATATGAGCAACCACACACACTACAGCGCCTACTCTCTATTTGTTGTGGAAAATCTAAAATATTTTTCTAGTTATTCCATAAAAAAATGAAATACTAATTTTGTGTCTTCTTTTTCTATTTACAGCTTTAATTTGACAACAACAACAAACAAAAGCTAAAGCAAAGCAACAAATACCAAACAGCAAACTATTTATTCCTAAATGATACCATAAAAGTGTGTAAAAAAAGGAAGAACCCAGAAGAAAAGCCAAGCATATGAAAAACAAAACGACAACAACAAAAACATACCAAAATCTAGTAGTGAAACAAACAACAAAAACAATATAAAAAGAAAAACCACCTTAACCCTCCTCTAATAGAAGAAGCATCATACTACAACAACAAAAATAGAAAACAAAGAAGAACAAGAACCAACCAACGACAACAACAATAAGCAGAAAAATACCCCCCGTTGGTGTCTGTCAACAGAAAAAAGGGAACATTTACAACAGAATTTCTCTCTCTCCTCACAGTAGTCTTTCTCTAAGTCTCTCTCACTTTGTGAAAGCAAAGCAAAGAAAAACTACGACAAAAAAGAAGTAATTTTTAAATTGACGTAATTACACTCAGGATTCAAAATAAAACAAAAACAAAAAATATATTAACTTGTAGTGACCAAAAATACAAAACATTTGTAATAAGCAAGCAAACACATCATCTCTCTCTTCAACAACAATCATCACTGAATAAGGCAAGAGGAAATAAAATTTGTGTAAACGGAAGAAGGAAACGAAAGGAAACGGCAACACATTTGTTGTTTTTGGAGGAGGAGCAACTCTCTCTCTCTCTTTCTAACACCATCCCCGCTTTCTTATAATCTCCCCGAAATCTACGCCATAACACCAAGTAGCGGCTCCATCATTTTGTCAAAATAAGTTCTAACACACAACACTAAACGATCATCGTCCACCACCATGGATGACGATCAGCAATTCTGTTTAAGATGGAACAACCATCAGAGTACACTAATCAGTGTATTCGATACGCTGCTGGAAAATGAGACATTAGTCGATTGCACATTGGCCGCCGAAGGCAAATTCTTAAAAGCCCACAAAGTTGTGCTCTCAGCGTGTAGTCCCTATTTTGCGGTAAGTTTCTCTGAATCTAACAAAAAATATCCCAACAAAAACTTATTTTTAATTTCTTTTTGCAGACCCTTCTACAAGAGCAATACGATAAACATCCCATCTTCATTTTAAAAGATGTGAAATATCAAGAACTAAGAGCCATGATGGATTATATGTATCGTGGTGAGGTGAATATCTCCCAGGATCAATTGGCTGCTTTGTTAAAGGCTGCAGAATCTCTACAAATCAAGGGTCTGTCAGATAATCGTTCTGGCGGCGGTGCATCACAGCCCAAACATCCTGAACATCATAGGGCCACAATGCCCGGCAAATTGAGCGGTGGCTATACACTAGAGCAAACAAAACGAGCACGCATCACAGGTGCTGCTGGCCCAGCCATGGATGCCAGCGAAATGGGCTCACGAGAGGGTTCATCTAGTCCATCAAGAAGACGTAGAAAAGTGAGACGCAGGAGCATTGAAAATGCCATGACTGGTAAGTTTGAAAGAATTTCCAACACAACACGCAAAATGGATATTTATTGTTTGCATTTTTCTCCTCTACAGATGTCCATGATAATTCCAATTCATCACAACAACCAACACAATCGTCGAATGCCCCCGGTTTGGGTGCCATCACAGCAGCTGCCTCTGCATTGGCTGCTGCCGCTGCCGGTGTACCATCAAGCGCTGCTGCTGCCGCCGCATTAGCATCCACAGTAGTCCCCCTATCCGCTACACAACAACAACAACAATCCTCCTCATCAGCTGTTACCCCAGCAGCATCCGGCACGACCTTAAGCTCCTCCAAAAAGACTGACAATGTTAAAGGATCCACTCAACAACAACAAGATGCCATTAATACCGATAATGTACAAGGTTCAGCTGCTGGCTCAATGGCCACCGCAACACCCGCTATGGATACCGATGCCGCCGCCACAGATGCCAGTACTGCCGACAAATCGAATCATAAACAACAACAGCACCACCAGAAAGCCACAGCATCAAAAGATACTGCAAGTGTAACTGGCTCGGAATTGGTAATTGAACCTAAAGCGGAATATGATGATGAAGCAAATGATGAAACTGTTGAGGATTTGACATTAGATGAAGAGGATATGGGTATGGATGATTTGGATCATAATGCTGGCACAAGTCAAGGTGGTGAAGGATCTAGTCAAGGTAAGTAAAGGTGGTGGAAAAATCACACAACAACAACAAACAATGATAGGCCAAACAAAACTCGATTCTAGGAAAAAAGAGAAAAAGGTAACGCAAGAAAAAAATTAGGAGATGGAAAAAACATTCGGACACACAAAAATAAATAGAAAATAAAAAAAATAGGAAAATAAAAAAAATACGGAAAATAAACAAAAAAGGAAAAAAAGTTAGGAAAATAAAAAAATTGGGAAAATTAAAAAAATCAGGAGAATTTAAAGAAAATCAGAAAAAATAATAAAATAAAGAAAATAGGAAAATATAGAAATATTAAAAAAGGAATAGGAAAATAAAAAAGAAATAAAAAAATAAAAAAATAGAAAAATAAAAAAATAGAAAAATAAAAAAATAGAAAAATAAAAAAATAGAAAAATAAAAAAATAGAAAAATAAAAAAATAGAAAAATAAAAAAATAGAAAAATAAAAAAATAGAAAAATAAAAAAATAGAAAAATAAAAAAATAGAAAAATAAAAAAATAGAAAAATAAAAAAATAGAAAAATAAAAAAATAGAAAAATAAAAAAATAGAAAAATAAAAAAATAGAAAAATAAAAAAATAGAAAAATAGAAAAATAAAAAAATAGAAAAATAAAAAAAATAAAATAAAAAAAAAAATAGAAAAATAAAAAAAAAAATAGAAAAAAAAAAAAATAGGAAAATAAAAAATAGGAAAATAAAAAAATAGGAAAATAAAAAAATAGGAAAATAAAAAAAATAGGAAAATAAAAAAGAATAGGAAAATAAAAAAAAATAGGAAAATAAAAAAAAGAAAATTAAAAAAAGAAAATAGAAGATTAAAAATAAGAAAATGGAATAAAAGGAAAATTTAAATAAAATATTAGGAAAATAACAAAATTGGAAAGTTAAAAAAAATAAATTAGAAAAAAATGAATTTTGAAAAATTAATAAAAAAAATTAAACTAGGTAAATTGAAAAAAATTAAAACAAAAAATATATAATTAAAAAAAAAACTCAAAAATAAAATTATAATAAATATTTAAATTATTATCAAACTAGGAAAAGTTTTAAAACATGCTAAAAAATTAAAGAATCGAGTTTTTTTGTATGTCTACTAATTTTATTTATTACAATTATTTTTTGAATTATACTAATTTCCTTTTCTCTATTTGTTTTTGCAGGATATGCACCCTGGCAACACGATAGATCTCAGGATGAATTATTATTGGCAACACAAGAAGCACAGCAACGGGATCCTCAAGGTGAGTCAAAATGAAAACTTTACAAATAACTAAAAAAACAACAGAATATATATATGAAATATATACATTATTATAATAAGAGTAATAAACAAATGAAAAAGCAAAAGAAAGCTAAAAAGAGCACGACGACGACTACTAAATGCAAAATAATTTCTTTTTTCAATTATTTTATTTATTTCAAAACAACAATCTAACACATAATACACTACAACAACAAAAGACAGCATAATTTTCTAAAACTATTTTCAATTTATTTTAATATTTTAAAAAAGGAAGAAATGAATTTTTTCTTCCGACTTCATGTATAATTTCCCCACTATTGTTTTTTAAAAAAGCTGTTTTTACTTTTCAATTTTATATTACTCCCCCCAAGAATATCACAAAGTCGTGCTCATTTTTAAAAATTATTTAAAAAAAAACAACAAGAAATCTGTATTTTAGAGATAATTAAAAGAAGAGAATTTAATAACAAAAAACAAGCAACAAAGATTTTTTTAACCCTCCCACCAAACTCCTTACTTAAATAGTTTTTATTTTTATTTTGTTTTTAAGGGGGAAAATGTTTAAAATATGACTGCTCTATTTTTTTTAATTTTTGTTATATTTTAAATATTTTCTCCCCTTAATAACTCTTTGGTTTATTTTTTATTTTTGTTGTTTATTATAAAAATCATATATTTTTTCTTGTATTAACTCTATCTCTATTTTGTTTGTTAATTTTTATTAATACAAAACCATCTCTATCGCTGTCATATATTGTATTATATTATCTATTTTTTTATTTATTATATTAATTAATGCAAGTTGTTATATTTTAAAATTAATTTAGTTTTGTTTAAATTAACCCTAACCCCAAACAAACAAAAATCAACCCAACCCACTCATTACAAGAACAACTAATACTAACAAATGATTGATTAACACTAACATTTTTTGTTTAGCTATTTTTTTATTGTGTTTTATTTTATTTTTTTTTTTAATTATAATTTGTTGGTGTTTGTGTAGTAGCATTATTTTTTTTTTAAATTCAAACCAAACTGTATTTTTTCAATTTGTTTTGATTTCTTTAATATATTTTAAATTTTTTTTTGGGTTTCATAAAAAAAAAATATGAAACGAAAAAATTAGGAAAAATATTTATATTAGCAAGTCGTCTCACTTCACGCTACAACAACAACAAATCAACAATCATGCCATCCATATCACCATATCATCCATCCCATTTATTTGAAGCGCTCGCTCGCTCGTTCTTCATATAATATCATACCATTCTCTGCTTCATGTTTAATCATGCTCTCTCTCTAGTATTGCCCTTGCATAATTTATCTCTCTCTGCTGATTGTTGTGTTATATTTCAAATTAGTATTGTATCAAATCAAAAAATTCAATAGTTTTTTTTTTAAATTTAAGTTTAAAAAAAATCCATTTTGAAAAAAAAAACCCAAACAACACATACATACATGTACATGTTATTCAAATGATACATATATTTTTTAGATATCAATTTAGAAATCTAGTCCACGTCATAGACCGACCCCCCTCCTCCAATCATTTCAATTCAATTGCAATTATGAGCTCTCTCTGTCCAGCTCTCTTCTATTAGAAAATTCATGGCTAGAGATAAATGGGAAGAAATGTTTTGTCTAAAATAATGGGAGGCCACTATTTTCTGGATTTAAAAAAAAAAAAAATATTAAAAAAATATTTTTTTTTTATTAAAAAATATTTTTTTTTATTAAAAAATATTTTTTTTTTTAAAGAATATTTTTTTTATTAAAAAATATTTTTTCTTATTAAAAAATATTTTTTTTATTAAAAAATATTTTTTCTTATTAAAAAATATTTTTTTTATTAAAAAAAATTTTTTTTATTAATTTTTTTTTTTTTTTTTTAATATTTTTTTTATTAAAACACCTTGCCCATTAAAATTGTTGAAGCGTTCCTCGGTTCTATTTCAATTTGCCAATGCCCTTAATTTTCCTAACCCCACCACTCCCCTCTTAAAATTTAATTTATTTCGAAATACCTCTCTCAGCCAGCAAAGAATATATTTAAAGAAATACAAAGAAAAAAAAATACGCATGCATAAGTTTTTTAGGTCTACAAAAAATTAAAAAAAAATTATTTTGAATTCAAGTTTTTTTAGTTAAAATTTTTTTTTGAATAGTTGTGTAAAAAATATAGTTTTTAATTTTATTTAAGTTTTTTTTTTGGTTGACGGGACTTTTTTTGTTGTATATTTGTTTATATAAAGAACATAGATTTTGTTAGATTTTTAATTTTTTAATTATATATTAGTAATAATTAAATGGCACACAATATTTTTTTGAAAACGCGTTCATCGTTCAAAAGAAAATTACGGGCGTATTTTTACTACCAATTTTTTGGGGAGAGAATTCCTTTTTTTGAATTTCTCCTTCTTAAAAAGGTAGTGTTTATTGTGTTGTTTTTGGGTTTAAAAAACCCCTGACAACATAAATTTTTAGTGAAAAAAGTGTTTAAAAAAGAAGAAGTAAAGAAAAAATATTAAAAAAAAGAAAAACAAAGTGAAAAAGTGTTTTGAAACCAAACAACCAGAACAACCAAGTCACAACCAGTCAACCTGCCCAGCCAGCCATCCAGCAAAATGCCCCAGATCTCTTCTGCTTCTTGCTTTCCCAGCCATCCTGTGTGTCTGTCGAGGGGATACGATTGATAAAGCATGTAGCTGTCTTTTTTCAACGAGAAAAATAAACAGGTAATGTATTTCAACCAAAAATTCCACAATTTTTCCACAAAAAGACAGTGAGGTACGTTTGAGCTTTTGATATCGTACTCCTCCCATCGCTCTCCAGCAACAACAGCAGTGTAGTATGCAGCAGTAACAGCAGTCGGCATCATCAGTTTTGTAGCTGTCAGCAGCATCATCATCTGGTCTGGTGGGGTTTGTCTTCAGCGATTTTGTGTATGGTATGTGTGGTGGACTCTCTTCACTTGTTGGTTATATTCTTTCTTCGCTTCCGCCCCCCTTTTCAGGTAAGTATTACTTTGCTCCGGCAGTATCGGCCGGGTAAAGTGCCTTGAAAATATATGATATATATACTTTTTATATTATTATATTTTTGAGTTTTTGATTTGTTACCTACCCCCCTAATTTCTTTTATGGTATGTTATTTCTTTGACTTTTCTTTTTACCTCCTGTTTTTGATTTTTTTCCTATTTACTTGAAGAAAAAATGAGAAAACTTAAAAATGTTTTACATGATAAAAAATATTTTTTTAATAATAAAAATATTTTTTAATTAAAAAAATTTGAATTAACTGAAAAAAATATATTTTTTTTTAATTAATAAAAATATATATTTTTTTAATTATAAAAATTTAATTTTTTTTAATTAAATTTTACATTTTAATAATTATTGCAATTAAAAATGTAATTGTTAAATTAAAATTTTTTGTTAAAATTTAATATATTATTGTAAAAAATAATTTTTTTTTAATTATTATTTTTTTTAATAATTATTTTTTATAATAATAATTTTTTTTAATAATAATTTTTTTAATAATTATTTTTTTAATAATTATTTTATTAATATTTATTTTTTTAATAATTATTTTTTCTTTTTTGAATTTAAAAAAATTGTAATTTTTAAGTTTTTTTTTCATTTTCTCTTCTGGTTTTTATTTAACTCACAATTCTTTCTAATTTTCTCCTAAATTATACCTTTTCCCCTTCCTTTAATATCTTCTTTATATTTCTTTAATTTCATTCTCTAATTCCTTCCTCCTTGTTCACTTACACTCATCATAAAGAAACAACATTTTCCATAATCATCATCCACAATTCTCCTCAACTTTCATACATCCCAACAACAAAAAAAGAAACTTTTCAGGTTGGTTTTCGAAAATACTCCTTTCTTCTATGAAAGGATTAAATTCAACACCCCGCACGCTTAGTTTTTTGTGAATACAACAAACCGGGTAAGCTTTTCAAATTTTGTCTATTTTCCCACTACCAACATCATCATCACAAAAAACCCCCTTTCCATTTATTTCTTATAATGTTCATTGTGTGTAGTATGAAAAGATTGCATCTTATTAAAAATATTCCAAATCTGTAAAAATACATTTGATTTCAAGATATTTTCAAGTCAAAATCCAAATATATTCCATAGCCAAGTTATTTTGAAGCCATGGACATTAATATTTATTTTATTTATTTCATTCAAAAATGCAATTTGAAGCCTCAAAGTCCGATTTTAAATAAATTGCAAACCATACTACTAATATTCCTTGGTGGAACCAATCGATTTCTACAAAAAAAATCAAAAAACATATTAAATTTTACGACGTGTATGTTACCGTACTCATCTTGCAGATACTTGAATAGAGCAAATATTTACATGATATAAATATTGCTGTTAAATAATAGAAGATCCTAAATAGCTTATTTCAAAAATCACTAATAAATTGTGTGTCCTTTTTTCTTGGTACGTACCCCCCAACACCTCACTCTCATGATGTAAACCAATATCTCATCACTATATCTTGCTAAAATATACATATATTACATATCTGTAGCCCCTCTCAATCATCATTATTATTATCACCATCATCAACAATTCTTCTTCGTCGTCTACACAACAAAAACTAAGCGTGTGCAACTTTAACAAAAATAACCAACAGCAAATTCCATTCTTTCTAATGAAAAAAAAAGAAAACACTTAAAACGAAAGAAGATTTGCTTTAATTTCTGGCAGAATGGCAAACACACATGTTATCGATAACAAAGCAATCAATCCTTGTCATCCAACTATTGTGAATGATACAAAACAGAAGACATCTCTCACTACATTTAGTGTATCACCACAAACACACACACACACACTCTCTCTCTCTTTCCCATTAATGGAGGGAGACACTGTGGTGACAAAATGTAATGAGAGGGCATCTCCTCGTATTGTCTGTCATACACATTTCGATTGGAGAGAAGAGAGCAAACGATAAATCGATAACAAATGAATAAAACCAAACTGTAAGTAGATATTATTATTATTGTTATATTTATTGATGATTTTATATATATTTTTTTATTGTATATAAGAAATGTTAAATATTTGTTTATTAGGGTGGATAGTAGAACAGGAAAGCAAATTGAAATCAAGTTTGATATAGGAGTGATAGAAAGTTTTTTTTTGGGAGTGTTATGAAGCAAAAAAATCATTTAAAGAAAAATATAATTTTTGAATGAGAGTTTTATGCAAAAAAGACCTTTAAATAAAATAAATTTATTACAATTTAATTAAATTGCAATTTAAAAAATTTAATGAAATTTAGAATGAAATCAAATAAGAAAAAATTCAAATTACACACACATGCTGACTAAAATTGCAAATAAAATAGGAAAATAAATACATAAATAAAATTTTCAACATGAGGCTGGAAAATAAATACACCCTTAACGACATTTACATTAGAATTTTTATCGAGTTGGCCTATACATTATGAGGATTTACTTGACATATATATGGAATTGACAATTATAAACCACTGGGTTAACGAAATCCGGTATAAAACGGCATTTACATTCCAACTTTTTACCGGGTTAACCCACTCTATGAGGATTTATTTGGCATGTATAGAATGGAATTGACAATTGAAACCCCACTGGGTTAACGAAATCCGGTACAATGTAAACGTACTATTATAATAAAAATGTTAGAAGAATATTTGAATATTTTCGAAAAATTTTAAAGAAGAAAATACAATAAAATGGCAAATTGATTTGTAAAATTCATCCGCCTTAAAAAAAAATCCTACAATTAGACTCCCAATTGCCAAGAAGGATCTAAAATATGAGATGCATGGAGATGGAGAAGGAGATAATGTTACAAAAAAATTTATTCGAAAATAAATTGAATAACAAAACCGTAAAAATATAATCAAATATTGATTTAATATTCCATGTTCTATTCGTCATGTTTTTTTGCCTAGCATCCGATTTATCGGATAATATAATTTTAGTATGTTTCCTTGACACACGCCCGCCTAAATTAAACCATCGACATTTTCAAAAAAAAAAAAAATATATATATATATATATATTATACAATATTGATCTTAATTTTGAAAAAAGCCTATTAATATATATATATATATATATATATATATGCCTCCTCCCAAGTAACAGCTGGAAATTTTCTAAAATACATTTTAATCTCTACCTTCCTTTATGCCTCCTCCCATAGACACATCAGCTGTTCATTGCAATCTTTTTTTCATAGAAAATAAAATCTATTCACAAATTGAATGTGGCGGATCAAGTTCAAGGCCACAATAAAATTTTTGATATAAGCAATGGAAACATGTTTTTAATAAAACTAGATAGAATGCGTCAGCAAAAGATTGCAAAATAAATGCAAATAAAAAAATTTAAAAAAAAAAAAAAAAAAAAAAAAAATCATAAAAATTGGAAAGTTCCAACTCATCTCACCACCACAACTCAATAATCCGAAATATTTAATTTAAACTGATTAGTCTTTCTTGCGATATATTTGGAACAGATCAAGCACAGATTTGCCAAAATGTGAGAACCAAAATTTGTTGTTTGTTTTCAAAATCACAAAGGCATGCCGCGCTGATTGTGATAACATTTGACTCCGGCACCTTGTCAGCCAACAAATCATTATGTACACCGATTTTGAAATGTGAATAGGTTTCTATCTATCTATCGACACCTCCGCATTAATTTGGTTAAAAGGAGAAGTGTTATTTAATAATTGTTTTAATTTTTTTTATTAACTTTTCCAGTGGATGGAAAGTTGCAGGAAATGAAAAGGGAAAATTTAATAAATTATTTAATTTAAATACCGCCGCCAACACAGTGGGATCTGTGTTTTATTGCCTACTTTTAGGATTATGTTGAAATTTGTTTCTACTGCATACTTTGAGGAGAACATAAAGATACAAAAATTTTAATTCAAATTGTCGGGTCAGAAATATGGATAATGGTGTGGATAAATCGGTTTATTTATATCGTGATTTTTATGGTTGTCTATCCCCCTTCCCCCCTCCCCATTCAAAATTAAAAAATATAAATAAATTTATCAATTTTTGTAGCCTACTTTTGGGCATTCATATTATATAATATCAGGAATTACTGAGACGGAAAGAAATTAAACCATTTTGCCTGATTTCTAATTAAATTACTTTTCTTCTTCTTCTGATTATTGAATGCTACGCTTTCTCAGGCGAAAATTTTCATGGAATTATTTTGGTTATCTCAAGAGTTATTTATCATTTTCTTCAAAACCAAAAAAAAAAAACAGATGATATTCTCCTTCACTTCACTTCAACATGGCGGCGACAACAATTGGAATATTAAAACCTGTTTTGAATTGACAGAAAAAAAATGTTTTTGTGGTAATTGCTTTTCTTTCTTCTATACTACAAAAATTTGTTTGTCTTAATTCTGGATTTTTGTTGTTGTTGTTGCCAAACTTGTCATTGTCATGGTTTTTTTAATTTATGATGCAATTTCTTAATTCACAACAACAAATAAAGTTGGCTTGATTGGTTGTTGTTTTTAATGCGCCAAAAATAGAAAACAAAATATTTGTTTTTGTTCTTCTTATTCTCCTCCTCCTCCTCCTCTCTAAGTTTTCTTAATAATAGCTGAAGTGTTTTTTAATTGTTTTGCCAATAGTCAGTGGCCTTGGTGGCTTGGCAAGCGTTTGTTGACCCCAAACAAGAAATCGACATTTCAAATTTTCTTTCTCTAACACCTCTAATTAATTGCAGTTAAACAAATCGAAAACAAAAATTGTTGTCTGGACAACTATTTTTATTTTGAGAATAATTTATTTTGCTAATATTTGTTGTATTAGAGAATTCCGACATGTTTATGCAATAGATAGGAAGACAAAGACTGTGAAACTTTTTTTTAATCTTAAAAATAAAATAATAAAAAAATCCAATATAGATAACAATGAATATGTCCATTATTTTTCCGTAGAACTTGTAAAATTCAAATATTTCCAGTGGATGGAAACTTTTAACTGTGGATATTTCAAATCTAGCCATTTCAGATTTTTGTTTGGGTCCACAAAAGATCGTTCTTTCTCTATCTCTCTCTATTTTAGGGGATCGAAATAATTGATTTATGCCTTATCATGCTAATAGAACTCGATCCGAATACACATTGTCGATTCTATCATGATGAATTTACTGTTCCAGTGGATGGAAAGCAGTTGTATTCAAAATTTAAATTCAGTCCAACCAGAGTAGAATATGTTCAAAAGAGATCAAAGGGAGATATTTTTTACATACACACTATTTGCTGCCTACTTTTAGGATGAGTATATGGCATTTTCTTTTGCATATTTTTAGGGATATTTAATTGCCGCCTTCCTGACTTTTTTATTTCAATCCTATACAAGGGAATTTTCCAAAGGCGTTATAAAGAAATTTCCTACATTGTTAATAGCTGGGCAACAAAGAGAATAAATTGTATTGCATACTTTTAGGATTTTCAATTAAATGTTATGATGATGTTGATTTATTTTTTGTTCCATGTAAGGATCTTCAAAGGTAAACATATAGTCTTTGTTTAAATTTAAACGAGAAAAGACGGACATAGAAGGACGATGACGATGACGTCCCTGAAGGTCTTCAAAGGTATACATTTGGTCTTTCGATACCATTTAACGATAGACAATGGGCTTTGGAAGGAGGCATGTAATATGTAAAGATTGTCCATTATTTGGAAAATATATTTTTTTACGTTCCTAAAGGCCTTCCAGAAGCCTGACATTTGGTCCTTCGAGCCAAAAAGATTCGAATTTCATATTTTCGAAAGTTGTTGGCAGGTCTTTAATAGATTTTTATTTTCAAACAATTTGCTTTGAGGTTCTTCAAGGTCATACATATTTAGAATGCCTTGAAATTTGGTCCTTTAAGTAAAATTCTCTTAAGCTCGATTTTCGTTTTCCCCATAAATATTCTGCTTAAAATATTGCAATCAGAATTTTATTGAAATTGAATAAAAGTAAATAGAATAAAAAATAAATAAAAAAAAAATAAATAAAACCAGTATATATATATATATATATATAATTTCTGCGGTTTCTCTGAGCCTGGGCAAAATTTCGAGATATTTGCACTCTCCTGACGGATTATAAATCAACAGATTCACGTTCTAACCCTGGCATATTTTCCACATCTGGTTTTCCCGAGGTGAATGTTTAACCCATAAAATAAAAACCGGACCTTTATGTAAAATTTGAAAGCAATCAGCGCGACATTTCCGCCTCTAAACAATATCATAGCACGTAGACAGTTAGAAATATTTACGTATAACTCCCTCATCCGAGTTCATCCAACCATATAATTGGTATCAATTTAAAGGCCAATCACTGCTCTTGGATATGCTATCAACTTCTTGGGTCTAGTCTCTCGGGTAAATATATACGCTATCGTATATATTTACCCATTTTTCACACAAAAGTCAGGGTCCTTTTGACCCGCTAAATATTGACCGATCTTTATCAAAACACAGGCATGCTTATTCTTTGGTCCAAACCCCTTCTCTATGTAAAAATTCGAGATGTTTGGCCATAATCGCGGCCTTTGAAGCGACCAGAAAAAAACCGACAAAATATAAATATTTGGTCCATTTCATCACCTAAATATTAACCGATCCAACATGCAAAATTTCCTGAAGATTGATCCATAACTGTGGCCTGTATCGTGTTTACAAATTATAATGGACAGACGGGGACAGACCAGACGGAAGGACTCACATGTCTCTAGATCGACTCAGCTAGTTGTGATAGGACCGGTATACTTAAAGATGTAATATTTTGCGGTGTTACAAACTCTTGGGAGCTGCACAAAGCTTTAATATCCTGACAACATAGTTGTGTAGGGTATAAAAATAATAGAGTTTTTTTTTATAATAATAACTCAATTGTTTAAATTAATTATATTTGTGTATTGTATATAATAATATTTAAATATACATATTTTTGAAATTCCTAGTATAAAAAAAATCCCACCCAAATTTTTATTTTCATAATATTTAAAAGAAAATATGTCTATAAATTTTCATAATAATAATAAAATATAGAAAAATAAAAATAAAAAAATTTGAAATGGAATTTCAAAATTTCCTAAAATGTATGGGAAAAATAGGGCCCAAAATCCTTACAAATGATGGCTGTGATACACATATTTTTTCCCTACACCACCATTGCTACAATGCGCATGTATTGTGAATATATGTTTACAAAAAAAAAAAAAAAAAAGAATAACAAACACCCAGACATACAAATCGAATGACCTTGACCCAGATTTTTTTGCTGTTGTTGTTGCCCGATGAGTGCTGCTGATATCTGTTTGTCTGCTGCTGCTGAGATTGGTGATGCTGAAGCTGCTGCTACTGTTTGTTGTTGATTGAGAATAAGATGGAGGTATGGTTGCAGATTTTTGTTATTTATTTTTTAAAACTGGATTTTTTTTTATTTTTTGTGGCACAAAACACACATCACATTTACACAAAAACAACAACAACAACACTGCGCATGATGAAAATATTTCAAAAATTTACTTATTTTTTCCGTTTATGGTGAAAAAAAGAACACAAGAGGATTATTTAAGGGTGGTGTTTTTTTTCTATATATATATTTTTTTCTGTTACCACTTAATGTCCTTTCCCCACATGGTCTTCTTTTAGTTGGGTTTTCTCTGAAATATACATTTTTTCCGAACTTTTATTTCCCAATTTTTTTTTTCACTCTGGTGTTGTGTTACAATTTTTTTTAATGTTTTTATAAAAAAATTATAATATTTTTAATTTATTTTCCTTTAAAAAAATCTACAAAAAAGGGAATCCAATTTCTTTCTCCTTCTGGCTGGTGCTGTGGTTGGTTGGTTGCGTTGCATTGCCGTTTTTTGTTTCCTAATTTTTTTTCGCCCTCACCTCCCCCCAATATTTTTTCCTTTCTTTATAACACACTGATGAGAAAAAAGTTTTTGTTGCTTGTTTGTGGTTGAATATTAGAACAAAATGAAAAGAAAAAAATTAAAATTTCGAAAAAAGAAATAAAATTGGAAAAAAATTAAATTTCCAAAAAAGGAACGAAATTTTGAAAAAAAAAAAAATATTCCAATTAACAAATTTTCTTATAAGAAAAAATTCAAAAAATAATTGTGCTTTATTTGTTGTGTTATCATTCTTTCTTTCTCTCTCTGTCTATTCTGCAGAAGAAGAAGAATCTCAAGATGAAATAATTGATCAAAAACGTCTTGTTCTTCTACAAATGCCACAGCAGCAGGCAATGCAACAACAAGCAACACCACCATCACAACTAGTAGTAGCTTCTTCCCCACCACTACCACCACCACCGCAATCATCATTGTCGTCATCATCATCATCTATAGGTCCACCTCCTCCTCCAACAATACCAATTATCCGCATTGCCACTGGAGGTGTTGGTGGTAGTAGTAGTCATTCCCGTAAATTTAGTCGAATTGTTGCAGGATCTCCTCTAACCGCCCACCCAGATCGTTTGATGAAACCACCACCCGCACCACCACAGCCCAAACGTAGATCATCAAATAGGACAGCCACATTGCGGGTTTCATCAGCCTCAAATATCAGAGAGTTTACGCGTAGTAGTAGAAAACGCAGGTAAACATGAACAAATTTGCTTTATTTTTCACAACCGACCTACCCAACCTCCCCACTTTGGGCCTTCACCGAATTTCCTAACACCACCCACCCATCCCCACAGTTTTTTTTTATTTCTAATATTTTTCCCAAGTTTCGAAAATCCTTTGACCTCGTCGAAAATTATTTTTTCCAACTTCTGTGCCTAAAAAAAAACATTTTTAAAGCTTCCTTTTTTTTGTTGTTGTCACATTATTTCGCCCCGCCAAAAACAGCAGACCAACAGCGAAATTTTTTATAAGTAAAATTGAAGAAGCTGTTCTGCCAGCACCACCTGTACCACCACCACCGACCACAACATCATCCTCCGCTGCAGATATTAATTTAAATGAAGCAGCAGCAACCTCAGCCAACACCAATCTCAGCATCAACACCAACAGCAGCAGCTCCACCTCCAACTCCGCCACAACCACCACCCCCTACAATTGTCTGAACTGTGGCCGCAAATATCAAGCCGAATCGACCCTGAAACGTCACATGCGCAGCGAATGCAATCAGCCGAAGAAATTCATCTGCCGCATTTGTAATCGTGGCTTTCATCACAATTTCAAATTGGCCGATCATTATCGCCGTCTGCACAAAAATCTATGGAAAAGTCATGTATTGTAAAATTCGATAGACCCCCCGAAAAAAATGTACAGCCACCCCATCCAAACCCCCTACACTAAGCTAAGATCATTTTTCCCCCTTTCTCTTAGAATATTTTTGAAGAAAAAAATCGATTTAAAAAAAATATTTAAATAAATATTGAAATTATATGTGTGTGTATTATGCAAAAAAAAGTTTTGAAAACTTGAAAAAATAAGAAGTTTTTTTTTATTGAACCGAACAATTTTGAGAGGGAAAGATGATGGGTATGTTGTTTAAACGATGCGAAACATCATGACTTGGAATATTCAATTGATTGAAATATGGTCCTTCGAGTGAGATTTTTTTGGTAAAAATGGAATTGGTCCTTCGAGTAGCTTTAAATAATAGAAGACAGTCAGTGTAAGGGTTTCCAAAGGTCCAAGTTTTGATACCTCAAACAATGCAAACAATGATCTTAAGAGTCTTTAAAAAATCCCCGGATTTGGTCCTTCGATATCATTATTTGTTCAGAAATTAAAATACAAAAAAAAAGAAAAAATACTAGGATTCAAAATTCAACAAGTTTTTGAAATATGGTCCTTCGAGTGAAATTTATGCTGAATTTTTTAACATAGAAATACAAATTGGGTATTGTAGTAGGCTCTTTGAGGTTCGTGAAGGTCTTTGAATGTATGTAATGTATTCAATTGGTCCTTCGAGTAGTATTAAATGATAGAAGCCAGCCTGTGTAAGATCTTCCAAAGGTCAAGATTTTAATCAGAATTTGAGGAAGCCAGACATTATGGCTGTTGCTGGATAGCAATCAACTATCTTTAAAGTCATTTAAAATCCCTCGAGTTGGTCCTTCGATTCCATTATTTGTTCAGAAATTAAAATACAAAAAAAAAATAAAAATACTAGAATTCAAAATTCCCAAAGTCTGAAATATGGTCCTTCGAGTGAAATTTATGCAGGAATTTTTAACATAGAAATACAAATTGGGCATTGTAGTGGGCTCTCTTTGAGGATCGTGGAGGTATTTGAATGTGTATTCAATTCAATTGGTCCTTCGAGTAGCATTAAATGATGATAGAAGATAGTATGTAAGGTCAATGTTTTGATCCATCGTGTCAAGATTTTTATCAGAATATGTACACAATAAATACGGGGTAGGAATTAGAAAGGCTTGGATTTTTTATGTGGAAATATAGTCCTCTCAAAGAATGCTGGGCGAATTTTGATCCTCAATAGCAGTTGAGTCATTGTAAAAATTTGTAAAAGTTTTAACGAACGAATTCAAGACTTGGAATATTCTAAAAAATTCGAAATTTGGTCCTTCGAGTAAGATTTATGCAAATTTGGTTTTGCAGAGGGCTCTGTGAGGTTCGTAAAGGTCTTTGAATATGTATATTCAATTCAAGTGGTCCTTCGAGTAGCATTAAATGATAGAAGATAGCTTGTAAGGTCAAGATTTTGATACATCGTGTCAAGATTTTTATCACAATTTGTATACAATAAATTCGGGAAAGGCATTAGGAAAGCTTGGATTTTTTACGTGGATATATAGTCCTCAAAAGACTGCTGGGGGTTGAGTCATTATGGAAATTTGGATATCAATGCATTCAATTATCTTTATAGTCTTTCGAAAATCCCTGGATTTGGTCCTTCGGTACCCATTATGGTCCTTCGAGTAAGATTTATGGATGATTTTTTTTTGCATAAAATATAATACATTTGAATTGTATGTATCTTGAGAATATACCTTCAATAGCCCCTGAATAAATAATAATGGTCCTTCGGGTCGGAAAATAATGGTCCTTCGGGTCGGAAATATTCTAAGTAGGCGATATTTGTATTTGATCCTTCGAGGCTAAGATAGATTTTTAGTTGAAATTGGCAAATATTGATATTGAGAAAATAATGGTCCTTCGACTATGTTTTTCTAATTGATAATGGTCCTTCGGGCCGGCAATATTCTAAGTAAATACCTCGATATTTGTATTTGTTGTATTTCAATGCCTTCGAATTCATATTTAAAAAAATCTTTTTTTTAATATAGAAATACCTTCAATAACCCCTTGAAAAATATTCCGAATTGAAATAATGGTCCCTCGACTAAGTTTTCCATATTGAAAATGGTCCTTCAGATCGGTAATATTCTAAGTAGACGATATTTATATTTGGTCCATCGAGGCTAAGAAAGATTTCTAGTTGAAATAGGTTTATTATAGGATTTATTTTGGATTTTTAAGAAAAATATTTGGTCCTTCGAGTTCATATTAAAAAAAAAAACTTTTTTTAATTTAGAAATACCTTCAATAGCCCCTGAAAAAATAATGTGAATTGAAAAAAGTGTCCTTCGACTAAGTTTTCCAAGTTTAAAATAATGGTGCTTCTAGTCGGCAATATTCTAAGTAAACGATATTTGTATTTGGTCCATCGAGGTTAAGCTAGATTTCTAGTTGAAATAGGCAAATGTTAATATTGAGAAAATAATGGTCCTTCGACTAAGTTTTCCTAATTGAAAATGGTTCTTCGGGTCGGCAATATTCTAAGTAAATACCTCGACTATTGTATTTGTTGTATTTCAAAACCATAGGTCCTTCGAGTTCATATTTAAAAAATTAATATAGAAATACCTTCAATAGCCCCAGAAAAAATAATGAGAATTGAAAAAATGGTCCTTCGACTAAGATTTCCGAGTTGAAAATTGTCCTTCGGGTCGGCAATATTCTAAGTAAACCTTCGAGGCTAAGCTAGATTTCTAGTTGAAATAGGCAAATATTAATATTGAGAAAATAATGGTCCTTCGACTAAGTTTTCCTCGACTTTTGAATTTGTTGTATTTAAATGCCATTGATCCTTCGAGAATAGCCCGAGAAAAAATAATGAAAATTGAAAAAATGGTCCTTCGACTAAGTCTTCCAAATTGAAAATGGTCCTTCGGGTCGGCAATATTACAAGTAGACGATATTTGTATTTGGTCCTTCGAGGATAAAATAGATTTCTAGTCGAAATTGGATTAATATTAAAAAAAATTGAATAAAACCAGGATTATTTCAAGTCAATAAATAAATCCGATTTTTTCACATAAAATACCTCTACTTGTATTTCAATTCAATTCGTCCTTTGACTTCATATTTTTATTTTTTTCATACTAATTCCAAAAGTTATTTGTCTATGTGTGTATGTGTATGTATGTGTTTCTTTGTCAAAAAAAAAATTAGCTCTGTATATTGGGAGGTTTTACTCATTTCAATTTTATATTTTTCTTTAAGGTGATTTGCTAATATTTTCCCCAAAAAAAAAAGACTTAATAGGATATGATTTTTTTTCATTACACAAAACAATTTATATGTCCCAACAACCAAAATATATAATTTTTGACCACTTGATGAAAGCAAACAACAAGAAGAAGCACACATGAAAAATTGGTATGGCTTGCTGCAAATGTTCTGTGTTTTTTTGTTTGTTTATTTCTAAATAATTTTTTAAATGCCATATATGCTCCTCCAACACACAACAAATTATTTTAATTGATATATTTTTTTATATATTTTTTATTTAATTAATTAATATATAATATTTTTTTTAATAACCCCTGCTTGTGTTCGTTCAACTTTCTTCCCCTCTCCTGCCTACAAAAATAAAACAATAAAACTTACCCACTACTTAAAAAAAAAAACTACAGCCTCAAAACTCAACTCAAACCAAACTGCTACTCACCACCAAAAAACACACCAGATTAAAAACATGCGATCAAAATTAAAAAAAAGACAATAAAAAATATTAAAAATTATTTTTTAATTTAAAATTTTTTTTAAATAATTTGTTTTTGAAAAAAATATTTTTTTTGAAAAAAATATTTTTTTTTGAAAAAAATATTTTTTTTTTTGAAAAAAATATTTTTTTTTTTGAAAAAAATATTTTTTTTTGAAAATATATATAATTTATTTTTTGTTTGAAAATATATATAATTTAAAAAAAAAAGAAAAATATTTTTTTTTAAAAAAATAATTTTTTTTTTTTTTTTTTTTTTTTTTTTTTTTTTTTTAAAAAAAATTTAAAAAAAAAAAAAAAAAAATCAATTTTCTTAACCAAGATAATGCCTTTTCTCCCACCCTTACCTCAAACAACGAATGCTTGTTGTTCTCTTTTTCACAAACTCTCTCTCTCTCCTAATTACTCTCCTCTCCCTCTTCAAAATAATTCGATTAACCCGAAACAAAATATTAACGAATTGGCATGCCGAACAAGGAATCACTCACAACTCAAACCACCTAAACAACAACAACACTAAATAAAATTTCTTTCAATTTTGTTTTCAAATTAATTTTTTTCGAAATTAATTTTAAATTTAAAAATAAAAGTTTTTTTTTGTTAAAAAAAATGTTAACCCCTTATTTTTGATGAAAAATGTTTGAAAATTTTGTTAAAAAGCTGCAAAACAAAACATGTTATCCTTAAAAAAAAATCTGAATCATGAACAAACCAACAACCCAATTTTCAGGCTTTGTGTCCACCAACAACAACAACACCCCAGTAACCCAACAACACCATCATCGTCATCTTCTGCAGCAGCAGCAACAACAACAATTTCACCACCACCAACAACAACAGATACACCATCACCTACAACAACACCTTAAGAACATGTCGTCCTCCTCGTGTGCCTCCTCCTCATCTCCCCACAGTGCTGGCGGCAGCGGCGGCAACATCACTAACCACAACAACAACGACTCTCTTTTATCCCCCATGAAATCAAGTCCACATGTTGCACCACCATCATCACATTTGCCTCCCCTACCCCCACCACCACCTCACATGACCGGCAACTATGACAACTTCTTGAATCACGAAGAAAGTTTCACCTGTCCCCAGTGTTTTCGCACCTATCGTCGTCATGGCACCCTCCGACGTCATTTGCGTCAGGAATGTGGCAAGGGCAAATCGATGGTGTGCTCGGTGTGTGGCCATCGTACCAAACGGGCCGATCATCTGAGGCAACATGTCCGCAAGAAGCATCCCGAGATTGCAATGCGTTCTCTGTTTAGGAGAAGGAATTCCGCAGGAGGTAGTAGTGTAGCTCATGCCTCGATGGCATCTGGTCATCATCATCATCATGATGATTCTAGTGGTGGTGCTGGTGCGGGTCATCCATTAGGTGCTGCAGCAGCTGCTGCTGCCACCTTGGCAGCCCTGAATCTAAAGGCTGTGGTGAAAAATCATCCCAACGAAGAGGAGCAGCTAATGATGGTGGCCGGCGGCGATCATTCATCACCTCCTCTGCAACCACCACCCATTGTTGAGTTGGACGATGATGATGAAGACGAGGACGAAAACGGCGACATCGACGATGTTGGTTATGAGGATGATAATAATTATCATCACATGGACCTGACCAATTCGCAATCATCTACACCACCACCAGGGTCGTCTCACACGGGAATGGAATCTCCACCTCCTCCCCATTCTAATTTTTATCAACAATTACAACAACACCATCAGGCAACATCAACACCCAATAAGGTTCCTGGTTCCGCTACCACCACCTCAGCTGCCATTAAATAACCTAATATGAAAAGATGAAGCAGAGGAAGAAAATAAGTTCCGGATGACTTTATGGGCTTAAGAATGGTGGTTGTGGGCGTGTCAAAGTGGGTCCTAATTTTATTCACCACCACCTGCTGCACCCATCCTGCCCCCTAAATGTTTTTATGTGTCTAATCTGTGTGTGTATAAAAAATGAGAGCAGTTTTTGAGTGACCAAAAGCCATCGAATGAGATTGACGGAGAGTTGTATTTTTTTAAGTAGTGCGGAAAATCAAAATAACCCCGAACAAAGAGTTTCATAATTTTAGATAATAGATTTTTAATTCGTTTTTTGTTTTGTTTATATTTTTATAAACTGAAATAACCAAGCCATTACCGTTTTTATTTGAGGTTATCAAAAACCACTCTCCTAAAAGTATGCTTCAAAATTTTTTCGACTTGGATTTTTTTTTATTTCATAGAGGATTTAAGTTTGTATTCACGCCTAAAAATAAGCTTTTGGTTTTGATATTTCAAAATTTGTCATCCTAAAAGTATGCCACAATCTTTCAAAATGCTTCCCTAAAAGTATGCCACAATTTTTTAAAAATGCCTCCCTAAAACTATGCCATTATTTTTCAAGATGCCTCCCCATAAAAAATAATCCAAAAACAAAGGGTCTTCGTAATAGAATTTACCAACTTCGTTACAACCGAAAGGAATTTTGCATTTACCACCCTCTATCCCTGTGTTTTGTTATTAATAAATCGTCATCCTAAAAGTATACCCCACCTTATTTTACAAAGGCCTTTCTAAAAGGTAGGCTCTAAATTTTAGCATAACAAATCCTGGAGTTGAACAATTTTCATTTAATTTGTGAAAAAAATATCCAAACCATTATTGTTTAAAGGTTCTCAAAATTGTTTCCCCCTACCAATCCTAAAAGTATGCTTTAAATTATTTTAATTTTTTTTTTGTCAGGAAGTTCATAACATCTTCCGTAAACTATTTAAAAAAAAGTTCATTTTCAAAGCAATATTAGTAGATTGATCAAATTTTGCAGCCTAAAAGTAGACTCTAATTTTTTGAGTCACCACCACCTCCCTAAAAGTATGCACTTGTGTGTGGTCACAGTTAACATAAAATAAATAAATTTTAGGAAAATAATACAAAATTAAGTTTTGAAATTTTTGGGATTTAATTTTTTTTAATTAATTTTTTTTTCTGCCTAAAAGTAGACTTTAAAAAAATATTTTTGCGAAGAATAGTTTAAAAAAGTTTTCAAATTCTTCATTCTTCACAAAAAAAAATTTTTTTTAAAAAAAAGGAATTTTTTCACCGACACCTACAAGTATGTAACAAAAAATAAGGCGTGGCCAAAAAAGATTGGCATCAATTTTACAAATTTTCAACAAATTTAGAGCAAAATTTTTCTTTATTTTGTTATACTTCAAAAAATATTTTTTTTTTCAAAAAAGTGTTGCATACTTTATAGGGGCACATATCCAGGTCAATGAGAGAAATAATTGTTAAAAAAAATTGAGTCTCCTATTGGAAAAGACTAAATTTTTGGGATAAATTTTACAAATTTTTGTAAAATTAAGAGTAACATGTTTCTTCTATTTTGGTATACTTCAAAAAATATTTTTTTAATAAGTGTTGCATACTTTAGGGAGCACATATCCAGGTCAATGCGATAATTGTAAAAAAGTTGAGTATACGTTTGAAAGAAGATCTTCTCAAATTCGTCATAGAATTTTTCATCCATCTAAGGACATCTTTTAACTGCTTCTTCTTATTCTTGTGTTTACATACTTGGAGGTTATTGGAAATAAATGCATACTTTTAGGAGCTATTTTTCTTAAGTCGAAAATAAAGTGCCAAAATGTTATTTTATTTCTCTCTGTTTTTTTTTTTCAAAATTTTAATTCATTGTGCTGGAAATATTTGTGAATATTAAAAAAATATATATTTAAAAAAATATTAAAATAATTAAAAAAAATATTTAAAAAAATAAAATAATTATTAAAAAATATATATTTAAAAATTTAAAAAAAAAATAATATATATTAAAACAATATATCTACAAACATATATTAAAAAAAAAAATATTTATTAAACAAATTTAAATTTTTTTTGTAAATATTTTTTTTTTAATATTAAATTATTAAATTATTTTTTTTAAATGTATACATTTTAAATATATATTTTTTAAATATAAATAAATATATATATTTAAAAAATATATATTTTTTAAATATATTTTTGTAACTATATATTACTTTTTAAATATATATTTTTAAATATATATTTTTTTAATATATATTTTTTAATATATATTTTTTAATATTTTATTTTTTAATATATATTTTTTAAATATATATTTTTTTAATATATATTTTTTTAATATATTATTTTTTTAATATATTATTTTTTTAATATATTATTTTTTAATATATTATTTTTTTAAGATATTATTTTTTAAATATATTATTTTTTTAATATATTATTTTTTAATACATATTTTTAAAATATATATTTTTCTATATATGAACGAATATTTTCCAAATTAATTTCTATATATGAATCAATATTTTCCAAATTAATTTTTCAGACATACTTTTAGTTTTTTTTTTTTCAAAGTGCAATTTTTTTTTCATAAAAATAAAATAATAGGAATAGGAAAAATACAAAAAAACCCTAGTATTTAAGCGGTGCTAAAAAAGCCAACTACTACTTTTTTATGTTTTAACAAAAACAAAAAAACCAACTCCTTAATTTTGGGTTAATATCTCAAAAAAACCAACAACAACAAAACTAATCAAATTAACCAAAGATTTAAAAAAAAACAAATGATATTGATTTTATTTAACATTTAGTTATTGTAAGGTACATATATTAACAGATATTAAACTGCATTTGAGATTATTTTTTTAAACAAAAAAAAAAGTTTGTGTAAAGAAAAAAAAAAAGAACAAGTATTTTTATATACATATTAAAAAAAAAAATATTTAAATCAAATGTAAATTATTATTTTTATTTTAATATTTTTATTTCTCTCTATTACAACGATGATTTTTTTTTAATGAACTGAATAATTTTTCTTTTATGAATTTTTTTACAACAACAAATATAATAACAATTTTTAATTTAATTTAAATTTTTTTTATTAAAAACAAAATATCTTATTAAAGTGAACAAAAAAAAAAAAATGAAAAAATTATAAAAATAAAAAACAACAATGTGTTTTAATCTTTCTCTAAAAAGAACTTAAGATGATTGGTCCGTCCGTCCTCTCCACCAAACATATCTCCTCTATCACTACTTTATAATTACGAACATCATACCCCCACCCCCTTTAATTTCATCTATTTTTTACAGATAATTTATTTCATTTTTATTAAATTTTTTTATATATTTATATAAATTTTTTCTTGTATTTTATTTTTTTTTGGTTATAAATATGGTTTTGCATGTTTGTGTTTTTTAGTTAAATATTCTTTTTTTCTTTTTTTAATAATTAAGTTTATTATATATAAGTGATGAAACAAACATACATATATAATTATAATAATAATGTGGTCATTAATACAAATTTTGTATATTTTTTAATATTATTTTTATATATTCTTTAATTATTTTATAAGCTCCTTACAATTACCATCATTTACTTTTATCTTCGAAAAAAAAAATCCTTTGTCGTCTTCTCGTATCCATCCCCCTTGGCCTTGAAAACTATGTTTTGTATATTTTTCTTCTACAACAACAAAAAAATTATCTATATTTTTGTTGGGTTATTTTTTAAGATTTAATTTTTGGCGTGGTGTGTTTTTTTTAAACATATTTATTTATATATACATTTTTTTCAATTTAAAAAATTTAAGGTATAATATTAGGAGTTTCCAAAGAAAACTATTGCCTACTTTTAGGAGTTAATTTTTTCTTGTTTAAATTTATTTATGGAATCATGCGAATAAAAATATAACTGAATGGTAGAAAAAATAGTTGAGTATTTTTTATTAACGAAAAAAATTAAAAAAAAATATTTTCAAAAAAAAAAATTAAAAAAAAAAACAAAAACATTTTTTTTTTTTTTTTTTTTAAATAAAAAATTTTTTTTAAAAAAATAAAAAAAATTTTTTTTTTATAAATAAATTTTTTTTTTAAATAAAAAAAAATATTTTGAATTTTTTTTAAATAAAAAAAATATTTTGAATTTTTTTTTTTTAAATAAAAAAATATTTTGAATTTTTTTTTTTCAAAAAAAAAAAATTATATTCTAAAAAACTTTTTTTTTCAAAAAAAAAAAAAAAAAAAAATTAAATTTTTTTTTTCAAAAAAAAAAAAAAAAAAAAAAAATCAAAAAAAAAAATATTTTCGAAAAGATAAAATATTAAAAAAAAGATTTGCAAAAAAAAATATATTTTTTTTATTTTCCTTTATTAACCCTTTGACGTATTTCCACGAGTCTCACTCGTGGTACAATTTGTGTCCAAAATTGATTATCACGAGTCTAACTCGTGGCTGGTGTGTGTAGAAGTGTACATTTGATGAAAAGAGAATTGCAATTTTCCCCGTTATTTTCAGCTAATAATGTGAACAACAAAAAATGTGGTGAGAGATCTTCTGCACCACCAAGTGAAGAACCACCTCTTCGACTTCAAGCCCAACATTGGGCCCATTTCCCTAAACATATCGATTCGACGCTTCGAAAGAAAAATCCAACAAGGCAGTGCAAAGTGTGTACAAAACACAAAATACGAAGCGAAACAAGCTGGGAATGCTCAAAGTGTCAAGTAGCCTTACATCTACCAAATTGCTTTCAAAAATACCACACCATGGCGGACTATTAATGTTTAGAGGTGTAAGTTGTTATTAAATTCAATTCATTCAAGGGCAAAGGCGTATTGAAGACCATCGGAATAATGTAATCAATAATATATATTATAATTGGAAGCGAACTTCGTTGCGCTAATTGATACGTCAAAGGGTTAACCCAAAGAAATATTTTCAATTATATTTTTTGGTCCTTCGACCATTCGATAATTTACTTTAACAATTTTTTTTTAATAAATGCGAAATAAATCTACTCCTCGAATCAATTTTAATCATGCTTGCCATTCAGTTTGATTATCTCTGTATCAGCTATTTTTGTAAAAAAAAATGTTGGTCCTTCGACCACTCAGATAATATTGGGAGTCTTCAAACAAAACTATTGCCTACTTTTAGGAGTTAATTTTTTTTCGTTTAAATTTATTTATGGAACCATGCGAATAAAAAAAATATAACTGAATGGTAAAAAAATTGTTGAGTATTTTTTATTAACAAAATTAAGAAAAATATTTAAAAAATATTTTCAATTTTTTTTTTTAAAAAAAAATAATATTTTCAAAATTTTTTTTTTCAAAAAAGAAAAAAAAAATTTCAAAAAACTATTTAAATAATTTTCAAAAAAATTTTTCTTGCAAAAAAAAAAAATTCAAATTTTTTTTTTATTTTCCTGTATTAACAAAGAAATATTTGCAATTATATTTTTTGGTCCTTCGACCATTCGATAATTTATTTTATCATTTTTTTTTTAAATAGGCACAAAATAAATCTTCTCGAATCAATTCAATCATGCTTGCCATTCAGTTTGATTTTTTCCTGTGTCACAATAATAATGACCTATTTTTGAAAAGATGACCTATTTTTGAATAGAAAAATAAAATTGGTCCTTCGACCACTATAATTCTTCAGTACCCTATGCCAAATTTCGGGCAAATCGAATGATATATAGGGACTTTAATGCATCATTTATATAAAATCGGGACTTTAATGCATCATTTATATAAAATCGGACGAAATTATATATGGGAGTTATATCGAAAACTGAACCGATTTTGACGAAACTTAACACACATCATTCTGGACTTAATTCAGTACCCTATGCCAAATTTCGTGCAAATCGAAAGATATATAGGGACTTTGCTGCATCATTTACATAAAATCGGACGAAATTATATATGGGAGCTATATCGAAATCTGAAACGATTTTCACGAAACTTTGCACACGTCATTTAAGACTAAATTCAGGACACTATACAAAATTTCGTTTAAATCGAAAGTTATAGTCATAAAATCGGACGAAATTATATATGGGAGCATATCGAAATCTGAACCGATTTTCACGAAATTTAACTCACATCTTTCTAGACTTAATTCACTACCATATGCCAAATTTCGTGCAAATTGAAATATATATAGGGACTTCGCGGATCCATTTACCTTAAATCGGACGAAAATATATATGGGAGCTATACCGAAATCTCAACCGATTTTCTCGAAACTTAACACACATCTTTCTAGACTTAATTCACTACCCTATGCCAAATTTCATTCAAATCGAAAGATATATAGGGACTTTAATGCATGATTTTCATAAAATCGGACGAAACTATATATGGAAGCTATAACTAAATCTGAACCGATTTTCACGAAATTTTACTCACATCTTTCTAGACTAAATTCAGTACCCTATGCCAAATTTCGTGCAAATCGAAAGATATATAGCGACATTAGTACCCCTTTTACCTTAAATTGGAAGAAAATTCATAAGGGAGCTATATCGAAATCTGACCTGATTTTCTTCGATTTCAATAGGGTTCGTCCTGGAGCCAAATAAGTGACTTGTGCCAAATTTCAACCAAATCGGATCATAAATGCGACCTGTACTTTGTTTACAATTTAACATCTACAGATGGATGGACGGACGGATTCTATGCATATTCTCAAAAGGGACCATGTGCCTATCTCGTTTCCTTTTGCCTGTTACAAAAACATATTCACAAAGACATAATACCCTGTACCACAGTGTGTTGAAGGATATAAAAATTAGAAATATATTTGGTCCTTCGAACCAAAGTTTCCCACAACTATTTTCTGCTTCAATTCACTTTTTTGGTCCTTCGATTAAATGTCAATATATATATATTTTAGATATTTTATTCAAAGAAAATAAATAATTATGATATACTGCTAAATTCAATTATTTTGCCATTCAGTCGGATTTTTTTCCACATTTTTTTAAGATTAAAAAAAAAAAATTTTTTTTGGTCCTTCGACCATGTGATTTTTTCGAATTTTGTTATTTTAAAATATATTTACAAAAAAATACTACTCCGATCTTTGTTCATTCATTTTACCATTCAGTTAAATTTTTTTTCTTCTGCATATTCCAGAAAAATTCTTTTAAATAATTTTAAAATATTTTTTTGGTCCTTCGACCACTTTTTAAATTTTTTTCTCCACACAACCTAAAAACATATTTCTGCTCAAACGAAAATTGAAAAATCGAAAACAAAAAACAAAACCAATTAGCTTTTTTGCATATTTTCTCCATCATGGCTTTGTTTTTGCAGATTTGCGGACCCTGTATAATATAGCGTCAGCAGCAGCCGCTGTTATAGCTGCGGCCGCCACATCACAGCAGCAGCAACAACATCAGCACCAACAACAACAACAAACTAGTGGCAGCAGTTGTTTTGGCATTGAAAATACAACAACAACATCTACAACTTCCACCAACAACAACAATTCCAATATTATTTTAAATAATTCGAATAGCAATAGCCTTAGTTTTAGTAAGACCCTAAGTTCCGCAAATGTTGCAGCAACAATGACAACAACAGCCAGTGCCCCGAATCTCAATACAAATTCCTCGTGTGTAACCACGCCACGATCCTCACACAGTCGCAATAGTTTAGATTGTCCCACAAATTTATTGAATTCCGCCCTTTCCACCAACGATTTCTATGACCAGGACCCTCAGCTAAGCATTCACAAAATCTATAAATGCTGTCAACCGCAACGACTTAACTCGTCGTCGGCCTCCTCATCGCCATTGATGACGACGACAGGTCTGCCAAATTCTTCTTCATTAATGTGTTCAAATAATTGCGGAGCAGGAGGAGGAGACTCCTCTAGTCGTGGTGGTGGTGTGATGGGTAGTCTGGGAGTGGTTAGTTTGGAAACCCTGGCTGGTGTTAATTCCAACAGCTCAGGGAGACAGCCACAGCCGCCACAACCACATCATCATCATCACCATCATTCTTCGTCGTCAACTTCGGCGGCCTCTGTAATGGGTTCCTCCACATCCGGCCATAATCATCATCACCACCACACTTCATTGAAAACATCCTGCAATAATCCTCCCCCCACCACCAATCCCGACAATTGTGAGGAATGCCAAATATCAGCCGCTGCAGCAGCTGCTGCTGCCTCATATCAATTGGCCAATTTATTGGGTTCCAATATGTTAATGGCCTCGAACACCACCCCCTCATCCTCCTCCTCCACCTCCGTCGTCACATCAAGCAATATAAAACAGGGCTCATCGGCCTTGGCTTCGTCGGGAGTTGTTGTTAAACCCAAAATTATGGCAAATTCCTCCAATAGCAATAATACCTCCTCCTCACTAACATCTGGTTCTAATGCGGCGGGTTTATTGGTCGGCGGTACCTCTTTGTCGGGTGCCATCACCACCTCTTTGGTCGCAAAGAAACCGAATAGCACCGTCTTTCAATGTGAGTTCTGCACCTTCTCCTGCTCGTGGAAATACGATTTGAAGCTGCACATGCGCCAGAAGCATGGCATACATAATAAGAAGATGTAAAATGGGGGGAGTATGGACCCAATCCTCTTCGCCTACCCTATTTATTTTTTGGGGAGGGTCACGCAAAATACTACCAAAGTTGTGAAAAACTTTTTTTTGTTGTGTCATAGCAGCTGATTTTCCTTTCCTGTAAATTGAGAATTAAAAAAAAATATTCCAAAATTGAATTCCAAGGAGCGCGTATCCTTCAAAGAACGAACTAGCTCCATTGGGTCTCTGAGACCATACATCGAACTGAAATATTTAGAGGGAGGAAGGTGTCGCATAGGAAATATTGAGATTAACTTTCATCTTTTCAAAAAAATATTTTTTTTAAATTTTTAAAAAAATTATTTTTTTTAAACATAAAAAAAAATTATTAAAATCAATTTTTTTTTAAAAATTTAAAAAATAGATTTTTTAAAAAATTAAAGAAAATAGTTTTTTAAAAAATTTAAAAAATATATTTTTTAAAAAATTTAAAAAATATATTTTTTAAAAAATTTAAAAAATATATTTTTTAAAAGATTAAAAGTAAGATTTTTTAAAAAATTTAAAAAAAAATATATATTTTTTAAAAAATGTAAGAAAATATATTTTTAAAAAAATGTAATTTTTTTTAATGTAAAAAAGTATTTTTTTAAATTTTAAAAAATATTTTTTTTTTAAATTTTAAAAAATATTTTTTTTAAATTTTAAAAAATATTTTTTTTTTAAATTTTAAAAAAAATATTTTTTTAAAAATTTTAATTTTTTTTTAATTTAAAAAATAGATTTTTTCAAAAATTTAAAAAATTGATTTTTTTTTAAATTTAAAAAATAATTTTTTTTTAAATTTAAAAAATAATTTTTTTTTTTCAAAATTTAAAATAATAGATTTTTTTTTTAAATTTTAAAATAGTATAGGATCAACTCTACTTTAGTAAAAACGATCAGATTTTTCTGGATTTTTTTCCAGATGTGGTAGGATTTTTACCCTAATTATGGGGACGTACCCGGTTACCCGATTATTATTTTCGGGTACGGGTACCCGGTTATATCCGGTTCTACTACGGATCCGGTTAATATAAAATGGGTATCATTTTTAAGGTTATAAAAATATCTTTCTATTTTTATAGGGTTCTAAGGCCCCATATCTTTTGATCCCCAATAGATACAGCCACATATCGCACCATTTTGAAAAGGGCAAATTGTGGTCTATCATTTGAGTCAGGATCGGAGAGGGGCTATAATTGGACCCATGTTCGACTTTTAAGGAGTTTTTTCAATAAAATCGAGGTCCAAAACCCAGTATAGAATAGAAAGTTATTTTTATAACCTTTAAAACGGATACGTAGATCCGTATAACCGGATATAACCGGGTACCTGCACCCGAACTTCCGAAAAAATAGCTTTGAAAAAAATTGTTGTGATTTTGCTGGACGATTTTTTGAATTTGATTTTAATTTTTCTTGTCCCTTTTTCCCACTATTTATTAGATAGGGAATCTGAATTCCAAAAATTACTAAAAAAATTGGGTTCTTAATCAGGCTAAGCAGATTTTTCATTAAAAAATGTCTCAATTTTTTTTAACTTTAGAAAAAGTTAATAAAATCGAGAGATTTTTTTTTTTTTTTTGAAATTATATTTTTAAATTTTTTTCGTATTTAAAATCATACGATGATGGTATCTGAAACCTGTTTGTTGCTGCAACATTTTTGTTTTGGTATTTATGTTTATAAACATAAAGTTGGTGCTATATATATATTTATTTTTTTGAAATATAATTGTAAAATTATATATAATACATATCCACCCCACCCCCCTATTTTATAAAAAAATTGTCTATATATATGTAAAACATATTTAAAAAAATGTAAATTTAGAAATTCTCCGAAATAGATTGTAAGAAATAAGTAACACTTAATCTTATGCTGATATAATTTTTTTTTCAATTTTTTTTCGTTTTAATTTTTATTGAATTGAAGTGCATTTTTTTAAAAAAAAAGTATTTGTAGTTTTTGTACATAGTGTTGTGGAAATGCTCTTTTTAGCTTCGTATCGATTTTTTTGTTTGTTGTTGTTGTGTCTGTTTTCCAAAAAAATTCTTATCAGTTGTTTTTCTTGCCTCTTTTTTTATTTCTATTTTTTTAATTTCCTACTAACGAACACACAACCATACCAACCCAACAAACCTTGTTACTCATATCATGCTCTGGAAAAAAAAACAAATATTGCCCTAGACGAGGGAATTTCCCTCCTCAAAAAGGAAAATGTGGCAACTACGTCGTCTGATTTGATTACTGTTAAAAATGAAGTAGATTGGGATCAGCAGGAGGCGGGACCAACAACATCTAAGGCTCAGATGGAATTTTATGGTGGGTGCTGCTGCTGCTGCTGCTGAGGACGATTATCTTAACGAGGACAATGATGATGATTACGAGGATTTGGGAATTTTGTATAGTCCACCCAGTACCCCTCCTAAACTTCAGCAGCAACAACTACAACATCGAAGAATGTCTGTTAGAGCTTCCTCCACCAAAAAATTAAAATCCACCGGCGACAGCAGCAAACCCTTCTCCTGCCCCAACTGCTCCAAATCCTATACCATGAAATGCAATTTGAATCGTCATCTTCGTGTCGAATGCAATCGAGAACCGAAATTCTCGTGTAAAATTTGTCTAACCAAATACTATTATCGTTGTTCGCTGGTCCAGCATGCCAAGTCGGCGCATGATTTGGATTTGAAAACTGACAACAACTGGGATTAGAAGAGGAGAGGGATTTGAAGGTTTTCAGAATTAGAAAAAAAAAACAATAACACATGGGCTAAGGACAGTGGGGAAGATTGAAGAAAAAAATTAAAAAGTTAATTTTTTTATATAAAAAAAAAATATTTAAAAAAATAACAAAAAATATTAAAAAAAATATATTTAAAAAAAAACATATTTAAAATAAATTAAATTTTTTTTTTTTTTGAAATATTTTTATACCCTACACAATTATGTTGTCTGGGTATTATAGCTTTGTGCAGTCCCAAGAGATTGTAACGCCGCGAAATATTGGTCCTAGACCCACCATTAAGTATACCGATCATCATATCTCGACTAGCTGAGGCGATTTAGACATGTGTGTCCGTCCGTCCATTATAAATTGTATATAGGCCACAGTTATGGACCAATCTTCACGAAATTTTGCATTTAGAATGGGTTCCGGCCCAATGAAGACCCCTCTTGGTTTTGGTAAAGATCGGGTGAAATGGACCAAATACTTAATTTTTATCGGTTTTTCTGGTCGCTCTAGAGGCCGCAATTATGACCCAAAAACATCGCGATTTTTTCCATAGAGAAGGGGAATAAAAGAAGAATAAACATGCCTGTTTTGATAAGGATCGATCAATATTTATTTACCAGGTCAAATGGACCCTGACTTTTGTGTAAAAAATTACAAATTTTGTATTCTATGGCGTATATATTTACTCCTGAAGGACATAGAACCGAAAAGTTATTGGCGTATCCAAGAGGAAATATTTTTTTAAATTTTTTGAAATATTTTTTTTATTTCAATTTTTTGAAATATTTTTTTTTTTCAATTTTTTGAAATTTTTTTTTCAATTTTTTGAAATTTTTTTTTTAAATTTTTTGAAACATGTTTTTAAATTGTTGAAATATTTTGAAACATGTTTTTAAACTTGAAATATTTTTTAAATTTTTTGAAATATTTTTTTAACAAATTTTTTGAAATATTTTTTTAAATTTTTTGAAATATTTTTTTTAAATTTTTTGAAATATTTTTTAAAATTTTTTTGAAATATTTTAAAAATTTTTGAAATATTTTTTTAAATTTTTTTTTAAATATTTTTTTAAATTTTTTGAAAAATTTCTTTTTAATTATTTGAAATATGTTGTTTATATATTTATTTAAATATTTGCCCCCCTAGCCCAAGTGTTGTCATGACCTTCGAACATTATCTCTCGATTAATAATAAAAAAAAATTGAAATACCAAAGTTTGGTTTTAACAAATATTTTTGTAAAAAATATAAGGAGTAATTTGATTCCACAATAAACACAAAATATCAGCATCAGAATAAGCGTTACTTTTTTTCGAAAAAAATAGGTTAGATTTTTTTAAATTTAACAAAAAAAAAAAATATTTTTTTTTTTTTGAGGTTATGATGAAGTTTTGAACAATTTTTTAAGCTTATGTAGAATGATCGCCAATCTCAAAATATTATGTAATGTAAATTTCGAAATAATGTGTTGATATTATTTTTCTTCTTCGTCTTCTTTCAACATAACCCCAAAACAAGTAATATTTATGTATTTATACCTATATATACATATTGTAACCACTGTGTCATGTATATAAATAATATTTCTATATATATAAGAAAAATAATTTGTTGTATTTTTTTTTTTTTTTAGCATTTCCTTTTATATTTAAAAAATATATAAATATTTAGATATATATATTAACGACTGTGTGTGTGTTAGTTGTAGTTTCCATTACAAAAAAAACCCTATATATAAATATAATTCATTCGAAATGTAATTGTAAATTGAAACAAAAAAGAATAAAAACAAAAAACATAATATCTCTAAAGAATTGAAAAAAATTATAAATTAAAAAAAAAAATAATCAAAAATCATGTTGTTTTTAATAGGTGAAAAAAATTATTTATTTGTTTATTTATAATTTTCTTATAAGAATTTTTTATAAAGTTATAGCTTATATATAAAAAAATTAATATATATTTTTTAAATATTCAACATGATGTGTACGATTTCAACAAATATCAATGGTATTTTCTTCGTCTTTTTTTCTTCTATTTCTCCCCTCCCAATTAATACCCCTGAAATTACGCACACACACACATACACAATTGTCCATCAATTAATTCCATAACACCTCAACACATCCCCATCATCATCCCCCATCCTTGTTGTTTTTTTTCTCCTTCTTCATTTTTCATTGTCTGTGTGTATAGGAGGTGATCTCTTTTATAAAGTCTACTCTTCTTCTTCTGAACACCAACAACAACAGAATTTATTTATTTTGAATTCAAATCAGCCGCCTCCGAATCAGGAAAGAATAATTTTTCCTCCTCCAAAGGATATGCTGAGTCATAAACAGCAGCGGGTAGTTCATTGTAGTTTAAATTTGCCATCATCATCATCATCTTCAGCATCAATTAACACACCACTACCACTGCCACCACCACCATCTAGGATAATAACATCTTCTTCTTCCTCCCCCTCCCCATCATGTCGTGCCAATCGACGCAGCAGCACTCCCCGAAAATCTCCACGTCTCAATAAATTCATCTGCCAAAAATGTCCCAACAAATCGTATCAAACCTACAGCAGTCTGTTGCGCCACCAACGCGTTGAATGCCACAAGGAGCCGCAACATGTCTGCGAATTGTGTTCGCTGCCCTTTTACTATTTGACAACGTTGCGCAAGCATACGGAACGTATGCATAAATAAACAAAACAACAATTTTATGAATAATTGTACTAAAAAACAAGAATATTTTTCATAAATTGTAGGAAAAAATACATAAATATTTTAAGGAATAAAAAATAATATTAGACAAAAATATTATATATTTTTGTTAAAAATCATTTTTTATCGCAGATTTTTTTTATAAAATATTTTTTATATATATATATATATAAATATATTTTTTTTTATTAGTTTATAAAGCATTTTTTTAGCAAATATTTTTGTAAAAAAATTATGAATCAATATTTTTTTTATGAAATACAAATTTCAGAATATTGTTCTTTATAAAAATAAGTGATTTTTATGAAAACCCTGTATTTGATGTATATAGACAAATTAACCATATTATAATTTTTTTTAAATTTTATGTTTTATTCTGAAAAATATATATATATATATTTAAAATTACTAATTGTTTTATTATTACTCATTTTTTTTTTAATTTTAATGTACAATTGATTGTAGTTTCGAATTTTGTATTTATTTTTTTTCGTTTCGTAAAAAGTATTGCATTGTAAACAAATTATATATATTTTTTTTCTTATTAGAATTCTTTAATAATGAGCATGGAAAAAACAAGGCAATTGTTAAAACAAATATTTATAAAAATATTTTTTTCTTAAAAAAAATCTATAAATAAAAATAAAATAAAAATATATAAATAATAAATATATAAATAATAAATATATAAATAATAAATATATAAATAATAAATATATAAATAATAAATATATAAATAATAAATATATAAATCATAAATATATAAATAATATATAAAAAAGTAAAATATATAAAAAATAAATTAAAATAAAAATACATAAAAATAAATTATAATAAAAATACATATATAAAAATTAGAATAAAAATACATATATAAAAATTAGAATAAAAATATATAAAAATTAGAATAAAAATATATAAAAATTAGAATAAAAATATATAAAAATTAGAATAAAAATATATAAAAATTAGAATAAAAATATATAAAAATTAAAATAAAAATATATAAAAATTAAAATAAAAATATATACAAATTAAAATAAAAAAAATAAATAAAAACCATCAATAAATTATATATTCAAAAAATATATATTTAAAAAAATATATATTTAAATATATATATATTTAAAAAAATATATATTTAAAAAATATATATTTAAAAAAATATAAATTTAAATAAATATATGTTTGAAAAAATATATATTTAAAAAATTATATATTTAAAAAAATGTAGTGGAAGTGATGCAAATGTGGTATAGGTTGGTAATGTGGTATAGTCACTTTTTTTGTAAACTGAAAATTTTAGAATAACTGAAACATGTTCTATAGTTTGCTGTTCTCAAAAAAATAAGATAGCAATACCTGTTTAATTTATTTAAATCACGTTGAGAATATACCAAAAATAAAATTTTTATAAAACTTTTTTTTTGAAGTTTAAAAATAATTTTTTGTTATACGGATGTACTTTAATCGTTATTACTAAAGCATTAAAATAATCAGTATAAACTAAAAATCATATAATATGCGCGATTGCACCACATATATAAGACATTTCTTCAGTAAACACATATATAAGGTAAATACCTTGGTTCTGCATGAAAAAAGGCCAGCATACAAAATCTCATTATATGTGAAACATATATAAAAGTCTACCATGAATATATAAAAAGGCTATAAGTTTTAACAATATACAAAAATTAAATATTGACATGTGTAGACATTATATATATAATAAAAATTTAAGTTCCAAATATATAAAAATCTTAACAGACATAAATATATAAAAATTAAAAACAATAAATTATATAAGATATCAATTGGAAGTGAAAATTATATAAACATTAACATCATATGGTATACCACATATATGCACTTTTTGTTAAAATCACTTTTTATGGGATTTCAAATATTTTCTCAAAATCTCTTAAATTGTTAGAATAATATTATTTTCAAATTATATGGAAAGACAACAAAAATGTTAAGTGCAAAATTGCAATTTAATATAAAAAATAAAAAAATAAAACAAATGGGTATAAAATATATATATATTTAAAAAAATATATATATTTAAAAAATATATATATTTAAAAATATATATTTTAAAAAATATATATTTAAAAAAATATTAATTTAAAAAATATATATATTTAAAAAAATTTATACTTAAAAAAATAAATATTAAAAAAAATACATTTAAAAAATACATATATAAAAAAATAAATAAATAAATTAAAAATACATATAATTAAAGAACTAAATGGTATATAAAAATAAGAAATATATAAAAATAAAAAATAAACAAAAATTAAATATATATATATATATATATATATATATATTAAAAATTATATAAAATAAATGATATATAAAAATAACAAATAAAAACCAGTGAGCGGACAGTATAGTCGGACCATACGATATTGGTCCTAGGCCCACCGAAAATACTGATTGATATATACAAAACTACCAATAAAAAAAACTCTAATTTTTTTTTATTTTTTTTTTTTACAAAATTAAAAAAACAGCTCTGTGTATTTTTGTGTTTAAATTGTGTTTATGGACATTTCATAATAATAAAAATTGCCTTGTTTTTTTCCCGCTACGACTTAATTTTTTTTATTTATTATTTTGTAATAACTTTCTATAAATTTGTATTTCTTTGTAGTTGTTTTCCAAAAAAATATTTTGTAATTTAGTATTTTCTTCCATTTTATTAAAAAACATTTTAGTTTTAAGATTTATTTCCATCTTCAAATCTGTTCCCCTTCTCACAAAAATGTTTAATTTTAAGTCTTAGCATTTTAATTTAATTTATGTTTTTATATATATATATAGAATGTATTTTTTATAAGAAATTTATTTTTCATTTTTAATTTATTTTCATTTTCTGTTTTTTTTTTCTTTTCATTTCATATAAAAAAATTTATCATTTGTTATGTGTGTCTCTCTTAACACTCAATATGTGTGTGTGTGCGTGCGTGCGCTATAACTAAAAAACATTAACCAACAAATCGAAAAAAAAAACACAAATGATTAATTAAAAAACACATAACAACATCATGCATCCATTCATCCGAACGACTACTACCACACCAAAACCCAATCCGCATCATCACCATTGGCAAAAAATAAAACTAACCTCAAAAAAATCAATCCAATGTTAATAACCTCGACCTCATCATTATCATCACCAACACCTACAAAAATTATCACCAAATTTTGATTTTCCATTAACACCCAACCACCCTCCACATTTTTCCGTTTTTTTTACTAATAAATGTTCGAAATCGAATCATCAGACATGTCCTACGAATTCTCCCAGACTCTACTCGAGGATGGACAAATTTTGAATTTAACTGCTGGCGGCGGTAACCACTCCGCCGGTCTGGGCCAATATGGTGAACGTTTTGCCTGTGCCGTCTGTGGCAAATCTTATCTGCGCAAACGCCATCTGCAGCGTCATATGCGCGATGAATGCATTGGCATACCACCACGCTTCAGCTGTGATCTGTGTCCGTCACGTTTTCGCCGCAAGTATCACATGGTGCGCCATCTGACCTCGAAGCATGGCATACCGGTGGCTATTGCCCAACAGACAACGGGAAATCGCACCGGCGGCATTGGCGGCGTTTCAATGAAAAAAGACTTGGGCGATGGACCTGAAAATCTCACAATGAAGAAAGAAAACTATGAGGCAGATCATTTGGGAGGCGGCTCCGGTCATTTGCATTTACAGCAGCATCATTTGCAGCAATTGGGTGGTGGCGGCGGTTCCAGCCCCTCGCACATAACCAGCGGTGATAGTGGTAGTGATTGTAATGGTGGCGGTACGGCGGGTACCTCACCCATACCACCAGCCCATATAATGCCCATGCCAAGATATGGTTTGACGGGAGCGATAACAGCCATTTCCGCAGCGGCGGCCCATGTTGAGGAAAAGGATGCCAAGATATTGCTCGAAGCTGCAGCAGCTGCCGCAGCGGCCCATGCTGCTGCCACAGCCAAGGCCAATGCAGCAGCTGCTGGTACCACAACTGAGAATAATAATGAAATGGAAAATAATGAAAATAGAAATACAATGATGGAATCGTCCTCGTCAGCATCGGAGGAGTTAATGGTTAATGGAAGTGAAGGTGGAGCAGCGGCTGGAGGAATGGGAGCTGAAGGCGGTTTACCACCAGCATCAACAACAACGACGACGACAACGGAAAATGAGGATAACAGCAGCACCACCACATCGGTTATTAAAGGCAAGGACATGATCAAATCGGAACCAATGACACCCAACAAAACCGCCGCCCTCAGCATGCTCGACGATGAGTGGAAAATGAAGCTAAGCTTACAGCTCATCTCGAATTCGTTGCTCAAGGAGCGGCTAATGAACACCCATTTGCCATTTGCCTATAACAACAATTGAAAAACCAAAAAACCAATTTTTTTTAAAACCAAATTTTTTTCAAACCAAAAACGAAATTACAGCGAACTCACAAATTATACAAAAATACTCAAATTTAATTTTTAAGATTTTTATTGAATTATTTTGACGCTATATAAAAAAGACATCATTTATATTAATTTTTTCTTTAAGTAAAACCCCCAACCAAATACTCTTGCCCTCAACAATTTAATTTAATTTTTTCTTTAAACCAAAAAAATAATTTATTTTAATTTTTAAAAAGAAAAAAATTAATTGCAGAATATTTAAAAATTAACTGGAAAATATTTAAAAATTAATTTAATTTTTTTAGAAACAAAAAAAAAATTAATTAAAATAATTTTTTTAAATAATTAAAATGATTTTTTTTAATAATTAAAATGATTTTTTTAATAATTAAAATGATTTTTTAAATAATTAAAATGATTTTTTTTAAATAACTAAAATGATTTTTTTAATAATTAAAATTATTTTTTTAAATAATTAAAATTATTTTTTTAAATATTAAAATGATTTTTTTAATTAATTAAAATGATTTTTTTTAAATAATTAAAATGATTTTTTTAAATAATTAAAATGATTTTTTTAAATAATTAAAATGATTTTTTTTTTAAATAATTAAAATAATTTTTTTTAATAATTAAAATATTTTTTTAAATTAATTAAAATGATTTTGCAATTAATTAAAATAATTTTTTTTAAATAATTAAAATGATTTTTTAATTAATTAATATTACTTTTTAATTAATTGAAAATATTTTTTTAATTTTTAATTAAAAGTTTTTTTAATTAATTAAAATTATTTTTTTTAATTAATTAAATTATTTTTTTCAATAAATTAAAATGATTTTTTTTTTATTTTTTTAATTAAAAAATTACTTTTTAATTAATTTAATAACCATTTTTTTTATATTTTTATTAATTAAAAATTTATTTTTTAATTAATTAAAATTTTGTTATATTAATTAAAAAATATTTTTCAATTAATTAAAATTATATTTTAATTAATTAAAATTTCTTTTTAATTCTTTAAAAGTGTTTTTAGTTAATTTTTTAATATTTTCAAATTAATTTTTTAATATTTTCAAATTAATTTTTAAATATTTTCAAAATTAATTTTTTAAATAACTATAAATATTTAAAAATAAATATTTTGAAATTAATATAATTTATTTTTTTGTACGAAACAAACAAAAAATTTTATTAAATTTTCTCTTTAAAGAAACCAAAAAATTATATATAAATAGATTTAATAATTAATTTAATTTATTTTCAATTATTTTTTTCTTTACATTACTTTAAAAAAAAAAATATTCCAAAACCAAGAAATTTTAAGATCTCCTTTATATGCACTTTTACTTAATTTAATTTAAAATTAATTTAATTTTTTTCATATAAGCACATTCCCACCACTCAAAGCAAAACAAACATTCCATTTTTTATTGGCCCCTATGATATTTTATTTTTAAGCATTCCCAATAATTATTTTTCTAGTGTAGATTTAGTTTACATCACAATTATTTATATATAATATTTATTTAATATTTTTTTGTCGTCGTATATATATGTCTTATTTATTTGACAATTTTGTTTTCAAAATATAACATTTTTTCTGTCTGTCTATCTGAAAGGAAGAGAGGAAGGCTCTCTCTCTCTCTCTTTCATTTTTATATATATACTATATATAATTGTATTTTAACTAACTCTACTATACTACTACTCATATCGAATTTGTGATTAAAAATTAATATTAAAAATAATAATTATAATTTGTAATAATAATAAAAAATAAATATTGTATACGTTTTTTCTATATATAAACAAAAAATTTTTTTAAAGACCAAAAACATGTATTATTATTTTAACAAAAATTTTGGGATGGAAGGAATTTTTCTTTACAAAAAAAAAAAACCTAAAGGAATTTATTTCATTTTATTTCAATTCAAAATTGATTCTCTAACTCTTCTTATGTTTGCATGTAGTGTCCAATAATATATTTGAATGATTGGAAAACAAATAATTTTTTTAAAGAAAATTTTTTTTTAAGAAATTAATAACAAAAATTTTATAAACCCAGACTTTTTGTTGTAAAAAAACCTCCTTAGAATTGGAATATTGACATATTTGATTATTTAAAAAAAAAAAAAATTATTAAAAAATATTTAACGTGTATGGCAATGCTCGCAAATGATTTTTTTATGTCATTTTTTTTTATTTTTTTTTTTTTATTTTATTTTTTTTTTGAAAATTTCGTTTCCCAAATTCCGTTCCTAAATTCGTTTAAATAATAAATAATACGGCTTTTGCTCTGTGAATCTCTCTTCCTTCTTATACTATTTTTATCGACCTTTTGCTTTTTTTCTTTGATCATTTTTATACACAAAAAGTATAAAAAAACATTTACCAAAAAACAAAATGAAGAACAAACAAAACAAACAAACATTCCCAAAAAACTACGAAGACATCTCAAATTTATTTATAGAAAATAACATAAATATAAGTTTTCAAAATAATTTTACATAAATTTGAATTTTTTACTATTTTAATTAAAAACAAAAAAATACGAAAAAAGGCTAAATATTTGTACTTACTTTTTATTTGTCATGGCCATAGCTCTTGGAGTGGCATAAAAACCAAACAATTCTTTATACATTTTTTTCGATAAATAATTAATTTTATTCATAATGTATATTAAATATATACATTTCATAATATTTTTTTTTTAATTTTTCATTATAATATATATTGTCATATATTTATTTTTTTTTGTCTTGCCATGTATTATTAGAATTTAAGCGAAAAAAAACAACAAATTTATAATGATTTAAAAATTACATTTATTAACATTTTTCTTATTTACAAATACTAAATATAAGAATTTATAAAAAAATATATATTTTTTATTCTTATTTTTTTTTCTCACTCTCTCTAAGCTGTAATATTTAAAGTAAAACATATACATAATCAATTAAAAAATAATAACAACCAAAAAAATAATGAGAAAAAAACTCAAGAAAACGAAACAAAAATAAAATTGTGTATTTATTTATTGTTGATATTGATGATCCGATGATGACACTCTTACAAATGATGTTCGTTTTTTTTTACAGCCAACCTGGAAAAGTACACTGCAAATATATATATTTTTTTTACTCACCAACAATTCATTTTTATTTTCTTTTTTTCAGCAAAGATTCAACTGTAATCTCTTCTCTGCAACAAGAATTTTTTATAATACAAATTTTTATATTTTCAGAAAAAAAATTAAAATTTTTTAAAAAATTTTTATTATTTAATTACTTTAAACTTATACATATTTATGTTTATTTATACATATTTTTTGTTAAATTATTTTTTATTTTAGTTAAATTTTTTTTTGTTTTTGTTTTACATTATTTTGATTTGAACCAAAGTATTATAATATATATATATATATATATATATATATATTTATATATAAAATATATATAAAATTTGGCAGAGGTCACTTATTTGGACCAAGGACGAACCCTATTGAAATTGAAGAAAATCGGTTCAGAGTTAGATATAGCTCCCATGTATATTTTTGTCCGATTTATGGTAAATGGTGCACCAAAGTCCCTAGATATCTCTTGATTTACACGAAATTTGGCACAGCGTAGTGAATTAGGTCTAGAATGATGTGTGTTAAGTTTCGCGAAAATCGTTTCAGATTCAGATATAGCTTCCATATATATTTTCGTCCGATTTAATGTAAATGGTGCACCAATGTCCCTGCATATCTTTCGATTTGCACGAAATTTGGCACAGCGTAGTAAATTAGGTCTAGTATGATGTGTGTTAATTTCCTGAAAATCGGCTCAGTTTTAGATAAAGCTCCCATATATATTTTCTTCCGATTTAATGTAAATGTTGCACCAAAGTCCGAATATATCTTTCGATTTGCACGAAATTTGGCTCAGCGTAAGGAATTAGATCTAGAGTGATGTGTGTTAAGTTTCCTGAAAATCGGTTCAGATTTAGATATAGCTTCTATATCCGGTTGCAGAATGCCATGTTTATGGATCCAATTTCATTTTACTTGGGTCCTTTAAAAATGCGACGTCTGTTAGGATTCATCTGTTGAATATACCCAAAGTGGTGAAGGGTATATTCATATAGTCGGCCCCGTCGTCCGACTTTACTACATTCCTTACTGGTTTAATATGTTTTTTTATTTTAATACTTTTTTATATTTTTTAATTTTTTATTGTTTTTTATTTTTATTTTTTTATTGTTTTTTATTTTTATTTTTTAACTTTATTTTTAATATTCTGTTTTTATTTTTTAATATTCTTTTTATTTTTTATATATATATTTTAATATTTTTTAATATATATTTAATATTTATTAATATTTTTTTGTTAATATATTTTTTGTTAATATATTTAATATATTTTTTTTAATATTTTTTTATTTTTTAATATTTTTTTTTATTTTTTAATAGTTTTTTTTTTTTTTATTTTTTAATATTTTTTTTTTTTTATATATTTTTTTATTTTTTTATTATTTATTTTTTTATTTTTTAATATTTTTATTTTTTTATTATTTTTTAATATTTTTCTTATTATTTTTTTTTAATTTTGTTTTTTATATTATGATTTTTTTAATATTTTTTATTATTTAATATTTTTTATTCTTTCCTTTCTTTGGTTCTTTTCTCTTTTTGGTTGCTTTTGGTTTTCCTTTTCTTTTGGTTATTCTATTTTTTTTCTATCTTAATTTTCCAAAAATGTCTCATCAATAAAAAAAAATCAACAACAAAATTTGAATTTTTTTATTCTAACCTATTTTTATAACTAAATCTCTTTTAGATATTCCTCCGTACACTATCAACCAAACCAACCAATCAACAACAAGAACAACAACACCTCTACTACTACCACTACTACCTTTACTATCATCAACAAAAATCTAAAAAAAAAAACTGATTCTATAAGATATAGTAGATTTCTCCTCAGTGTGTCTGTGTGTGTGTGAACTCTCTGACGGTCGATCGGTCTACTACTTTCAACAACTACTATACTCCTCATCTCTGTGGGCTTTTTTCTCTTGTCTTCTGTGTATGTGTTTGTGTGTACAAAAGAAAAAAATATCTAGTTTTTATATAATTAAAAAAAAAAATAATAATATTTTTATAATAATTAATTATATAAGAAAAAAATATAAATTATAAAACATTTTTATTACAATTAAAAAATATTATAAATTCAAAAATATATATATATATTTATATATATGTTTCTCTTTTATTTCAAAAAATCATTAAAATTTTTTTGGCCTATAATTTTTAAGTGTAATTTATTCGAAATATTTATTTTTATAATTTTTATGATTTTTTTAAATATTCAAAAAATTGTTTAGTTTTAAAATTTCTTTTTTTATCTCGTCAACAAAATTTTATTTTTAATTAATTTTTTAAAGTTAATTTTCTTCGATTTTTCAAAATTATTTGAAATTTTTTCCAAAAAAAAAAATTTTTTTTTTCTTTGCACGAATAGTTCTAGGTTAGCTGTAATTTATTTTCCTTATTCTATTTCTAAGTAGTTTTAAATTTCATTTCCATCTTTCATTTTTTCATTTAATTTTTCTCCACTTTACTAACACCAACCCCGTTGCTCTTTTGTACTGATTTTTCTCTTTCAACATTTACTCTTAAACAGAAACAGCTCTCGCTCTCATCATAATACTCATATTTACACATAACAACAACAACAACAAAAAATACTCATCATGTCATATTTGTTTTTCTTTTTTTCTCTCCTATCACCACCCAACAACCAACACCACCCATCTACATATATCCTGTGTGATCGTTTCTGATGGTGCGCTCTCGCTCTCTATTTAATGTAAATAACGCTTTATATCTCTCTCACACAACTCTCTCTCTCTCTCTCTCTTATGTGTGTGTGTGGGGGGAAATGCCTGATGTCCTCTGCCATCTTTACAACGATCCTTGTTGTTAATTTTTCTTCCTTTTTTGTTTTGTATTCTTGTTTTTGGTTTCCTTTACCTATCTTCATATCCCCCTCTCTTTTTTCTTCATGTTTGGGGGTTCCTCTCTTTTTTGTTCGCTCTTTTTTTTTTCGATCTCTCATTTTAGGTTTTGTGCTAACCTGGTATCAGCATTCATGCGATCAATGCGGCAAAACATACAAGACACGAAAATCCCTCTCGCGTCATCGTCGTTTCGAGTGTCGTTTTACAGCCGAACGTCCGGTGTTTCAGTGTCCCTCGTGTAGTTATGCTGCCAAGCGCAGTGATAATCTCACCAAACACATTAAAACCCATTTTGCCAAAATGCAACGTGAATTCCTGCCGCTGGCTGTGAAAATCCAAAGCACATTGCAACAATCGCACATGGAAACGGTTTAAAAAATATATATAGAAATTTGAAAAAAATCGGTTTTGAAAAAAAAGTGAAGCAAAATTTCAAAGAGCTGGAAATTTTTTGGAATTTAAAAAAATCATTTTAACGTGTTTTTTTGACATTTTCCATAAATTTTTACAATGTTCGAAAAAAATTTAAATGTCTAAAAATTTAATTTGTTTGTGTATTTCCATCATTTATGAGTTAAAAATGCAATTTCCTCCACTTTTATGAAATTTCGAAAATTCGAACTTAAGTTCGAAAACATTTTTAAGCTTAAAAAACTTGAAATTTTTATGTGTTTCTATCATATATGAGTTAAAAATGCAATTTCCTTCAATTTTATAAAGTTTCGAAAATTCGAACTTATGTTCGAAAAAAAATTTAAATGTCTAAAAATTGATTTTTTTTGTGCATTTCTATCATTTATGAGTTATAAATGCAATTTCCATCAATTTTATGAAGTTTCGAAAATTCGAACTTATGTTCGAAAATATTTTCAAGGGCTAAAAACTAACATTTTTGTGTGTATTTTCATCGTAATTAAGTAATAAATGTCATTTTCTTTAATTTTATGAAATTTCGTAAATTCGAAACTATGTTCGAAAAATTTAATTTCAAATTTTAGTAAAATTTTTGTGTATTTCTATCATATATGAGCTATAAATGCAATTTCCTTCAATTTTATGGATTTTCGAAAATTCAAACTTAAGTTCAAAAGAAAATTATTGTTCAAAAACTTAAAATTTTTGTGTATTTCTATCATATATGAGTTCCAGATGTAATTTGCTTCAATTTTATGATGTTTTAAAAATTCGAACTTCAGTTCGAAAATTAAAAAATTCATTTTTTTTAAGAATTTCAAAGCATTTTTAGTAGTTTTAATAAGTTTTCCACCATTAAATATTGTAAAAATATATGTATTTTAAAAGATTTTTCACAATTTTGAAAATTCGAAATTAAGTTCGAAAATTTTCGAAGTACCAAAAGTGATAAAAATGGAATTTTTTATCATTTTTACATAGTTTCAATGATAATAGATTGTATTTTGAGTCATTTTACTCAATTTCGAAAATTCGAACTTAAGTTCGAAAATTCCAGAAATTCAAAAATCCACTTTTTTATGAATTTTTAAGCATTTCTAAACGTTTTTATGCTTTCCACTTTTAAATTTTGTAAGAATATATGTTTTAATGGATTTTTCACCATTTTAAAAATTCGAACTTATGTTCGAAAATTTTTTAACTTCCAAAAGTGATCAAAATTCAATTCTTTGGCATTTGTGCTTAGTTTCAATGATAAAAAATTATGTTTTGAGACATTTTTTTCAATTTCGAAAATTCGAACTTCAGTTCGAAAATTCAAAAAAATCATTTTTATGAATTTCAAAGCATTTTTCAAATGTTTTAAGAAGTTTTCCACCATTAAATATATATTTTAAAGAATTTTTCGCAATTTTGAAAATTCGAACTTATGTTCGAAATTTTTCGAAGTACCAAAAGTGACCAAAATGCAATTCTGTGGCATTTGTATTTACTTTCAATGATACTAGTTTGTATATTGCGTCATTTTTCTGAATTTCGAAAATTCGAACTTAAGTTCGAAAAAATTTTAACTCCCAAAAATGATTGAAATTCAATTCTTTACCAGTTTTACTTAGTTTCAATGATAGTAAATTGTATTATGAGTCATTTTTCTCAATTTCGAAAATTCGAACTTAAGTTCGAAAATCAAAAAATTTACTTTTTATGAATTTTTTAACAATTTTAAATAGTTTTGAGACATTTTTCACAATTTGAATGTAAATATTTCTGTTTCCTCTACACGTTTTTTTAAAACAAACACAGTTCACAAAACATTTTCCACTGACATTTTTTTGCTTCACTTTTTTATCACCCATACAAGTTTTTATTTTATTTTTTTTTTAATTTTCCATCCATGTGTTTGTGCTTGCGCATCTCTCACAAAAAAAGATCTCATTTTAACAAAAAAAAAAATTATATATATTTTTTATATATAAAATTTATTTTTAATATATTATATTCCTATTGGTGAATTGAATATCCATTTTATTTATCCGACTATATATTATGTATTTTTGTCTATGTGTGTGTAAACTTAAGTTTTGTAAAAACGGAAAAAGGGGGATTTTTTTTTTAAATTTAAAAATTTTTATTTAGATTTCTTCCACTCCTTAAAAACTTGTGTGTGTTTACGAAAAATATTGCCACACAACTGCTGAACGCCAAAGTCTGGCCGAGTGAGACAAGCCAATCCAAGTTTTTTTTTTTCTTCGATATGATATATGACTTTGTTTTGCCAAAGAGAGGAGACAATTTTTACAAACCAAACAAATAATTAAATTTGTATTTTGGTCATGTTCGGTGTGTGTTGTGTCTGTCTGTCAATCCACCAATCCTCTTTAAAATTCTGTGAATATTTTTTCTTTATTTTTGCATAAATATTCTAATTTAGCAATTGAGAAAATTTGCATAAAATTTACATTTGATTTACGTGTGTTTTGTATAAATTTGTAGTCTTTCTCCTGTATTCTTAAAAAAAAATTATGCAAATTTTTTTTATTATACAATTGTGACAACAACAGCCATAACCTGCAGCCACAACACATTTCAATATAAAATTCTGTTGTGGCCAACAGACAAATAAATAATTTCAAATGCATGGAACGTAGAAGCCATCCAAAGAGGTGGACAGACACAGACACATATTTTAGGTTAGAATTTAAAATTCAAATATTTTGAAAAAATTTTCCATAACAGAATCAAAATAAAAACGCGCAAATAAGGGGAAGCACCTCTCACTCTCACTCAGCCAAATACTGAGAAATTTTTTTAATTAATTTTTTTCCATTCACTTTTAAATTTGAAATTCCGCATCTCCCCCCTTTTTCGAATTTTGTATTAACATAATTTAATTTTGTCCTAATTGGTAGTATTTTAAGAGTCTCTCGAATCCAGTATTTTTTATAATTCAACTAATTTGCTTAAATTATTGCAGCAACAGCTTATATTTAGGTTATAAAAAATAAATATTTTTTTATATATAATTTATATTAATATTTAAGAAAATACTCAAGCAATTAATTTATTGAAATGAAAAAAAAATATTCCTAAATTTTTTTTTCAATAGAAAACAACAACAACTAAATCCAGTCGTCTCAGGTTCAAAAAATATATAAAAACTATGAAAAATAAGATATTTTTTAAAACCATAATTAAAAAAAAATTTTTTTTGAATTAAAAAAAAAAAATAAATATATATTTTTTAATAAATTTAAAAAAATATATATTTTTTTCAATATACATTTTTTAAAAAAATATAGTTTTTTAACAATTTTTTTTTGAAATTATTTAAAAAAAATATTTTTTGAAATTATATATTTTTTTGAAATAATTTTTTGGAATTATTAATTATTAAATATATATTTTTTTAATAAATTTAAAATATATATATATTTTTTCAATATAAATTTTTTTTAAAATATACTTTTTTAAAAAAAATATTTTTTGAAATATTTTTTTTAAAAAATTTTTTTGAAATTATTTAAAAAAATATATTTCAAATTATTTTTTTAAAAAAACATTTTTTGAAATTATTTTTTAAAAAATACATTTTTTTTAAATACATTTTTTTAAAAATACATTTTTTTAAATATATTTTTTTAAATATATTTTTTTAAATATATTTTTTTAAAAATATTTTTTTTAAATATATCTTTTTAAAAAAATATTTTTTTACAAATATATTTTTAAAAAAATTTTTTTTTAAAAATATATTTTAAAAAAAAATATATATTTAAAAAAAATGTATTTTTAAAAAATTTTTTTTTAAATTTTAATTATTTTTTTAAAAATACATTTTTTTAAATATATTTTTTTAAATATATTTTTTTTAATATATTTTTTGTAATATATTTTTTTCAAAGGCGTAGATTTTTTTAAAAATATATTTTTTTACAAATATATTTTTTTAAAAATATATTTTTTTACAATTATATTTTTAAAAAAATATATTTTTAAAAAAATGTATTTTTCAAAAAATAATTAAAATTAAAAAAAAAATAATTTCAAAAAATAATTTTTTTAAAAAAAAAATAATTCCAAAAAATATTTTTTTAAAAAAAAAAAAAATTTCAAAAAATATTTTTTTTTGAAAAATTTCAAAAAATATTTTTTTTAAAAAAATAATTTCAAAAAATATTTTTTTAAAAAAATAATTTCAAAAAATATTTTTTTTTTAAATAATTTCAAAAAATATTTTTTTAAATAATTTCAAAAAATATTTTTTTTAAATAATTTCAAAAAATATTTTTTTAAAACTATATTTAAAAAAAAACTAAAATTATATTTTTTGAAGTTATTAAAAAAAAATATTTTTTTTTTTTATTTTTTGAAAGTTATGAAATTAAGTTAAAAAAATATTTTTTGGAATTATTATTTTCTTCAATTTTTTGAAATATTATTTTTTTAATTATTAAAGAAATTAAAAAACAAATTTGCCAAATTAAATATTGAAAGTAATTCTAATTTTGTAGCTTATAAGTCGAATACTAAAAAATATTAATTGTAAGTTCCTTTTTGAAAGAAGAAGACAAAGAAAACGATAAAATATTGAAAAAAAAACAACAACTACTCATTGAAATATATCTATTTTTTATACAAATCTCTATATACAAAACGATAACGCATTCATTAAGAAGTGATAACAAATAGTTTTTAAAACAAACCAAATACATACATAAATAACTAAGAAAATAGAAACCTGTGAAAACAGTACAATTCACTATGAGAATAGAATAGATATGTAAGACCATAACAAAGAAAAAAAGAAACTGAGAGAAAACGAAGCAAAAACTACAAAAAAAATTTTATAAAAAAAAAAAAAAAAGAAAAAAAATTGAAACCCAAAGAAGAAAAACCAAAAACTATTGCGATAATATATAAGAAAAACGAAAAACAAAGATATTGTTAAAAACAGTAAAACATACATACATATACTCATATACATATTTATACATACATATATACTATATATAATTTAATAATTATTCTCTAATTTATTTTTGTGTAATAATAATATTTAATTTTATATATATAAAAAAAATTGGGAAATTTATGTAAAAATTAACAAAAATTAGGCTTTTTTTTAGATGTATTCTTTGTAAATTTTCAATTTCCAACAAAAAAATCAATGTTCGAAAAATTCGAAGTTAAGTTCGAAATTGAATTTTCCATAAATTTGATGACAAAATTGTATATTCTAATGATATTTGTAATAGTTTTAAGATTTCTGCTGATTTTTTGCCAAAAATTCAATATTCGAAAAATTTTGCAGATTTTCGAAATGGAATTTTTTGTTCTTAAACTTATATAAAATTCTTAAATGTGTGAATGTAATAATGTATAATTGTTTAAAAATTATTTTTAATGATTTTTACACACAAAAAATCAATGTTTGAAAATTTCGTAATTTTTTCGAAGTTAAATTTTCTTGTCTAAAATCGATTTTTTATAACTCTTTTTATTTTATTGCCTTTCCTGTGAATTTTCATGTGTTTTAGATGATTTTGCGATGGAAATTTTATGTTCGAAAATTTCGAAACTTATTCGAAGTTAATTTTTCCTTGTCTAAAATCGAGTTTTAATAACTTTTATTACTTTTCCTGTGAATTTCCATGGGTTTTTAGATGATTTTTAAGTGGAAATTTAATGTTCGAAATTTTCAAAATTTTTTTCGAAGTTAATTTTTCTTGTCGTTTTTACAACTTTTATTGCTTTTCTTGTGAATTTCCATGGGCTTTTAGATGATTTTTAACTAAAAATTCAATGTTCGAAAATTTCGAAGTTATTTTTTCATGTCTAAAATCAAGTTTTAATAACTTTTATTGCTTTTCCTGTGAATCTTAATGTGGTTTCATGGTTTTTTGATGATTTTTCGATAGAAATTCAATGTTCGAAAATTTCGAAATTTTTTTCGAAGTTAATTTTTTTTGTCTTAGATCGAGTTTTAACAACTTTTATTACTTTTCCTGTGAATCTTAATGCGTTTTACATGTGTTTAAGATGATATTTCAATGGAAATTCAATGTTCGAAAATTTCGAAATTTTTTCGAAGTTAATTTTTCATGTCTAAAAACGATTTTTTTAGAACTTTTATTGCTTTTCCTATGAATTCTAATGGGTTTTTAGATGAATTTTAAGTGGAAAATTTAATGTTCGAAAATTTCCAAATTTTTTGGAAGTTAATTTTTCATGTCTATAATCAAGTTTTAACAACTTTTATTACTTTTCCTGTGAATATGAATGTGTTTTACATGATTTTTAGATGATTTTTCGATGAAAATTAAATTTTCGAAAATTTCGAAATTTTTTCGAACTTAATTTTTCTTGTCTAAAATCAAATTTTAACAACTTTAATTGCTTATCCCGTAGATCTTAATGTTTTTTCATGGGTTTTAGGTGATTTTTCGTTGGAAATTCAATGTTCGAAAATTTTGAACACTGTTTTTTTGTTTTAATTTCATTATAAACATATTATTTTGTCTTCTTATTCTTATCTGAGTAATTTTTTGAAAAAAAAAATCAATGTTCGAAAATAATTTTTTAATTCCGAAAATTTTCGAACATGATTTTTTTTTTTTTGCTTTTTATTAACTTTTAATATAAAATTAAGTGATTTGAAAGATTTCCTTAATTTTTGTTAATTTTTTTCGTACATAAATTTCCTGATTTTTTTTTCAAATATTTTTTTTAAACAAACAACTTTTTGTTGTTGTTTTTACTTTAGTAATATATAAGCTTATATTTATTTATATATAAAATTACCTATAATTTATTGTAATACTTAATCGATGAAAATCGTTAAGTAACAACCTATACATTCCATATATAATTTATTTGGAAAAAATTACAACTATTCTTAAAAAAAAAATAATTTTATATAAACTTATATATACTTACATATATTTTTTGTACTTTTTAATAAATATATATAAACTACGAGAAGAACCATGGCGTATGTGTCTTAACAAAATTTTCTATAGAATTTTCGAGTCAATTATTTATTTTTTTGATACGATTTTTTTTTGTTGAGATTTCTTTTTTTCCAGAGCCAAGAAAAAAATTCTCTCTTTGTAGAGAGAGAGAGGGGTTGGGTTGATCTCCTCTTCATAGTTATTTCTCTGAGAGCAAAAAATCATCATCATCATCATGAAGGCAGATAACTCAATAACCACCACCATCATCATCATCACAATCATCATTCATTTCAAACATCGCCGTTTAAGAACTCATTTAAAAAAATAGTCCCGCACCCAGCACCACCACCACCTAACCGCCAAGCTTTTATTTGCCATTGCTCATAACGCTCGCTCGCTTGCAAAAAATCAGCTAGTTTGGGGAGAGTAAATATTCGACCACTTCATCATCATCACCACCACCATCTCCGAATATCAAATCAAAAAAATTCATCCATCCACCACCACCACTAAAAAATCGCTATACCAAGTAACTGTAAATATCATAACATTTTTTCTAAAACAATTTTTTATTAATAATTTTCAAATAATTTTTATTTTAATTTTATTTTGTTGTAAACACATTAATACTTTTTTATATATGTTGCTAATTAAAAAAAAATAAAACACATTTTTTTAAAAGTGCTAAAATACGCATTGCTAAAAAAACACTACACTTTTTTTAACCACCATTTTTTAACTTGCTAAAACAAATTTACCACCACCAACAACAACAAAATAAAATTTATTTTTAATATTAAAAAATATATATTTATATATTATATTTATTAAAATATTTTTATATATATATAAACAAAATATTTTTAACTATAAATTTTTTATCACCAACATTTTTTTAAATAATTTTTTTCTCTTCTCTTTTTTTCTCTTCTCGTTTTTTTTTCTTTCATGTGTTTTTTTCTTTGGCCTCTCGTTCGCTCGCTCGCTGTGTCTGTACCTTTGGAATGTTTTCTTCTTTCGTTCGTTCCATCATTTTATTTTTGGTTATTATTTTAGCTTGCGGTGCCAGCAGCTGTTCATCATCATCCCTCTCGAATCCGGGCAACTCGTCGTCAAATTGTCAAACATCACCGCCACCTCCGCCTCCACAATCGTTAATTCGTGACTATTGGTATGAATTGAAATTTTCCGATTTATTCAAGTTCATCAATGCCGATGGTCGCTATCAGTGTCCACGCTATAATTGTTTAAAAAGTTACAAGGATGCCAGCTCTCTACAGCGACATATCAGGTGAGTCCACACAAATTCCATTACATTTTCTTATTAAATTTTGAAAATTAAAAGAGAAAATAAGAGAATTAGGGCCATTAAGGGACTTTTGAGAGAGAGAAAACTCGTTTGAGAGAGAGATGAAGAGTGAAGAGAGTTAAATGAGTGAGATTTTTTTTTTGTAAAATAAAGTAATTTAATTTTGTCATTCGAAAAATTGTGAATTTTAATCAAAAATCTTATGTTCGAATTTTCGAACATAATTTCGAAATTCGAAAAATGTTTTCAAATGATGGGAAATTAAGTTATAAATCACTTTAAATATATTTTTTCAAAAAAAAAAATTTTCGAATTTTCGAAATTCGAAAAATGCCTCTAACTTATGATGGTTTTAAACATATATTTTTTTCAATTATAAGACATTTCATTTAATTTTTATTCAAAAAATGAACATTTTGATCAAAAATCTTATGTTCGAATTTTCGAACATAATTTCGAAATTCGAAATATGCTTCCAAATGATGAGAAATATGGTTTTAAATGACTTTAAACAACATTTTTCAAAGAAATTACGAATTTTGACGAAAAATTTCTATGTTCGAATTTTCGAAATTAGAAAAATTCCTCCAACTTATGACAAATCCAAATATAGTTCTAAACATTTTTTTTAAGAAAAATTAAAAAAAAAAATTAGTTTCGAAATTCGAAAAATGTCTCTAACTCATGACAAATACAATTATAGATTGTTTTAAACCTTTTTATTAAAGAAAAATGAAAAAAAATCAAAAATTTTCCAGAAAATTCTTATGTTTGAATTTTCGAACATAGTTTCGAAATTCGAAAAAATGCTTACAAATGATGCGAAATTAGGTTATATATGGTTTTAAACATATTTTTCGAAAAAAAATTATTTTCGATAAAAAAATTCGATGTTCGAATTTGCGAACTTAATTTCGAAATTTTCTAATTTCCTGTAAATCATTAGAAATTAAGTTATAGATAGTTTTAGCAAGTTTGTGAACATTTCAAAAGAAATTCAATGTTTGAATTTTCGAAATTACATAAAATTTCTCAAAATACCAAATTTCTATTATAAAAATAAGCTGAATTTAAAAATCTTACGTTATATATTGTAATTTTCTATAGAATTGACATATATTTTTGTAATATTTCCTATCTTCGAATTTTCGAAATTGTTTTCGAAGTTAAAAAAAATTACTTAAAAACGTCTAAAATTAATCACTCACCACGGTCCTTCATATTTTCGGACGTTTTTTTTGAATTGTTGTAAGAAATTTCAATGTTCGAAACTAATTTCGAAAATGTTTAAAACTCATGATATAGCTTCGAAATATCTTTCGTTGCCATTTAATGACTATTTTATGTAAAAATAATATGTATATTTAATAAATTTTTTAAATTTTCAATGTTCGAATTTTCGAAATTTATTTCGAAAATTTTTAAAAATCCATATTTTGCTTCGAAATGTCTATATTTGTCTTCAAGTGGCTATTTTATGAGGAAATAGTGATTTGTTTTATAAAATTTCTATGTTCGAAAATTCGAACTTAATTTCGAAAATTTTTTAAAATCGATAATTTGCTTAGAAATGTCTTCTATTGCCTTATAATGACAATTTTATTAGGAAATTATGATTTTTTTTCTATTCAAATTTCTATGTTCGAAAATTAGAAGTTAATTTCGAAACCTTTTAAAATTCAATATTTTTCATTGAAATGTAATTCGTTGCCATTTAATGACTTTTTTTTAGTAAAAATAATATTTTTGTCACAAAATTTCTAGTTTCGAAAATTCGAAATTAATTTCGATTTTTTTTTTTTTAAATCAGAATATAGCATCGAAATGTCTTTCATTGCCATAATGATTATTTTATGAGCAAATTATGATTTTTATACTATTTTCGAACATAGAAAATTCGAAATTAATTTCGAAAAATTCTCAAAAGTCAATCATTTGCTTAGAAATGTCTTTCATTGCCTTAAAATGACTATTTTTAGTAAAAATAATATTTTTGTCACAAAATTTCTATGTTCGAAAATTCGAAATTAATTTCGAAAATTTTTAAAAGTCGAAAATTGGCCTAAAAATGACTTCCATTGTCTTATGAGAACTATTTTATGAGGAAATCATGATTTTCTTTATAAAATTTCTATGTTCGAAAATTCGAAATTATTTTCGAAAATTTGTAAAAGTCGATAATTTGCTTAAAAATGTCTTCTATTGCCTTATAATGACTATATTATGTAAAAATATTATATATTTTTCAAAATTTCGATGTTTGAAAATTCGAAATTAATTTCGAAAATTATTCAAAAGTCAATAATTTGCTTAGAAATGTCTTTTACTGTTTTATAAAGACTAGTTAGGAGGAAATCGTGTTTTTTTATACAATTTCTATGTTCGAAAATTCGAACTTAATTTCGAAAATTTTCAAAAGTTCATAATTTGGTTAGAAATTTCTTAAATTGTCTTCTTATGACTATTTTATGAGTAAATTATGATTTTCTTTATAAAATTTCTATGTTCGAAAATTCGAAATTAATTTCGAAAAATTTTTAAAAGTCGAAAATTTGCCAAAAAATGTCTTCCATTGTCTTATGAGGAGTATTTTATAAGCAAATCATGATCTTTTTTATAAAATTTCTATGTTCGAAAATTCGAAATTAATTTCGAAAATTTGTAAAAGTCGATAATTTGCTTAAAAATGTCTTCTAAAATCTTATAAAGACTATTTTATGAGGAAATCATGATTTTCTTTATAAAATTTCTATGTTCGAAAATTCGAAATTAATTTCGAAAATTTGTAAATTTCAAAATTTTGCCTAAAATTGATGCATAACTTCAAGGGAATGGGGTTTTTTAATTTTCTCTCTTACATTTCAATTGCTTCTCACGCTCTCTCTCTCTCTCTTACTCTCTTACTCTGCTATGATATTTTTTCCAAAAATATTTTTTTAGGTTAGTTAATTTTTTTCTTAGTTATCATACCACCCATCTGCTGCCCGTTTTATATATATCTCTATATATATGTATATTTCTTTATCCCTCCCCCAATTATAGATATGAATGTGGTGGTCAGAAAAAATTCCGCTGCCTTATGTGCGGTAAAGCATTTTCACAAAGCTCCCACCTAAAACGACACCTGGAGTCGGGTGTTTGTGTTAAATATTACTTATGAGATAATGTTTTCTTTAAAATAACATAGAATTAGCAAACAATTCATCATTATTATTATTATTACAACAATAATTATTATATCAACAACAACAACAAGAACAAATCGAACAAATATTTTAGAATGAAAAGAAAAATCATCGTAGCCAAGAAGAAGAAAATGAAGAAAAACACCAAAAAAATATTTATGAAAAAAATGAAAATATACCACAAAAAGTGTTGGAAAACAAAACAACAACAACAACAAGTCAATAAAACAACAAACATGAAAACCAAGTACCAAAAATTATAATACAAAAAACAAAAGAAACAGTACACAGCCGACATACATACACATGTTAGGTACACACATACAAATATATATTTAAATAGAGAGACATAATTTTGTGTAAAAAAATCCTTAAAAAATATTGAGCTGTTATAATTATTACCTTAACACATATATATTTTTTTGTTACCAACAACAACAACAACAAGAAATTATCTAAGTCAAGACAAAACCAAAACAACAACAACAAAAAATGTTAATTACATACATACAAAGAAACAAACATATATATACAGAGAAGATTTTTTGAAGGAACAAAACAAAAAAAGTAACCTCTTCATATCCTTAATATCCCAAAAATTCCCCCCTCAACATATACTCCGCTCCCTCACCCACCCCCCTCTAACCACCAAAATAGTTACAAAAAATATATAAAAAAAATAATAAAAAAAAATGGATAACAAAACGAATTTATTGGATGCCACATCATCATATTTTTTATGGAAATGAACATGAAAAAAAAAACAGTTTAAAAAAATGTTGATTAACAAATTACAAAAAAATTAAAAAAATATATATTGTTAATTTTTAATAGTCAATATAATATAATTATATAAATAATAACGATAGTAGTTAATTTTAAATTAACATTTAACAAAAAAGGAAAAAAACCAACAACCAAGTTAGATGAACTCAGCTAGGACATTTGATGAACAATATACATATATATATATGAAATATTTTAGTGGAAAATTAAAGTAGTCGGCCTCAGACGACTTTAAAATTAATTATATAACGACACTAACCCTCTGACCCCCCTCCAAAAACAAAATAGTTCAAAGAAACTGTCATTTTCGAAATTCTCTACCAAAACTTTGTACAAAGAAATATTTTTTTTTCTGAAAATTGGACTAGTCAAATATTTTAAGGATTACAACTTATTTTTCATTCACTGGAAGTTAAATATTGAAGAAAATAACTTTTTAAAGTTCTGAAAAAATCAGTGCCAAAAATACGGAGATATATCCTCTAATAATGAAACTATTTGATTTTTCTTTTGTGTAACCATTTTTCATTGGGCTAACTTTCAAAATTCTCAACCGATCGTTGTGAAATAACTTGATTTGGAATACTTATTATCTTGGCTACAAACTCTACACTGTCATATTTCTGTAGCCCCTCAAATTTGCAAGATATCGCCCAAATGTTAAAGTACGCAAAATGGCCTTTATTTTCGATGATTTTGCGTATCTGACTTGAGGAGTCAAAAATTTGAAACTACTTGAGGGATTGTAATGAAATTGGATTTTTTACAAAGATAACACAATACCCTCTAAATTTTATTCACAATGTTTTCCTATAGCTCTACAAATATCGGAGATATGGCTCCATGAATATGAGAAAATGTAAAATTTTTAGGGTGTAGAATTACTTCTCGGTAATCATTTTCCATCGGCCATAACTTTTCAATTTCTCAACCGATCTCTGTGAAATAACTTAATTTGGAAAGACAAATATATTGGCTATAAACTCTACACGAGCCGTATTTCTCTAGCTCCGCAAATTTTCAAGATATCGCCCAAATATTAAAGTACGCCAAATGGCCTTTATTTTCGATGATTTTGCGTATCTGTTCTGAGGAGCCACAATTTTGAAAATATTTAAAGAATATTATTGATATGAACTTTTTTGGAAAGATAATCAAATATCCTCCATGTTTTACTCGAAAAGTTTACATCTTGTTCCACAAATATCGGAGATATGGTACCACAAATATGAGAAAAGATCATATTTCTAGTGGCCGCAAATTTATTTCTGTGAACAGTTTTCAGTGACCATAACTTTAAAATTTATTAGCCGATCTCTATGAAATAAATTAATTTGTGGCGATAATTATCTTGGCTACAATCTCTACACAAGACGTATTTAACTATCTCCTCAAATTTTCAAGATATCGCCCAAATGTTAAAGTACGCAAAATGGCCCTTATGTTCGATGATTTTGCGTATCTGTGTTAAGGAGCCTCAATTTTGAAGATATTTAAAGATTATTATTGATATGAACTTTTTTGGAAAGATAACAAAATATCCTCTAAATTCTACTCGCAATGTTTTCCTATAGCTCCACAAATATCGGAGATATGACTCCATGAATATGATAAAATTTCAAATTTCCAGTATCCAGAAATTTATTTCTGTCAACAGTTTTCAGTGACCATAACTTTTAAATTTATTAAACGATCTTTATGAAATAACTTGATTTGGAATGATAATTATGTTGGCCACAAACTCTACACGAGCCGTATTTCGCTAGCTCCGCAAATTTTCGAGATATCGCCCAAATCTCAAATTACTCAAAATGACCTTTATTTTCGATGAATTTGCGCATTTGTCCAGAGGGACCATAACATTTAAAATTCTTAAGGGATATTTTTAAATTTGTACATTTTTGAAAGATGCCATAATACCCTCTAAATTTTACTCACAATGTTTTCCTATAGCTCCACAGATATCGGAGATATGGCCTCACAAATATGAGAAAATGTCAAATTTTTACGGTGTAGAAAATATTTTGTGTAAACATTTTCAGTGACCATAACATTAAAATTTGTCGGCCTATCTTTATCAAAGAGCTTGATTTTTGAAAGATAATTAACTTAGCTATAACTTCACCACGAATCATGTTACCCTAGCTTTGCAAATTGTCAAAATATCGCTCAATATTGAAAGTTATCAAAAATGCCTTGATATTTCCTTGCTTTTGTGCAACTACTTTAAGGCACCATAAGTTTGTGACTACTTAACGGATCTTTAAAATTATGGAGTTTTTTGAAAGATGAGAAAATACACTCGAAATGTTATTTGCAATATTTTCCCATAGCTCGAAAAATATCGGAGATATAGTCACATGAAAATGAAAATATTTTTGATATTCACTACCTTGAAATTTTTTTCGGTAATCATTTTCAAGATGGCATAACTTTTTCATTTCTTCATGGATCTTGATTAAATAACTTTATTTGGAACAACTAACATTTCTTCCATGTATTATCTATGGATCGTGTTACACTAGCTGCGAAAATAACGAAGATATCGCTCAAATATGAAAGTTACGGAAAGTACCCCATATTTCTTATGCTTTTGCGTATTGGCTTTGAGGGGTCATAACTTGGGAGTTTTTTTGACAGATATAAATGAAATTGGCTTTATTGGAAAAATATGGAAATTAGCATGCAGCTTAATGCAAATTTTTAGCCCATAACTTCACAATAATCGGAGATATAGTGCCATGAAAATAAAAATATTGATCATTTTCAGTGTCTTGAAATTTTTTTCAGTAATGTCTTTCCGATGGGCATAACTTTTAAAATTTCCATTCGATTTTTATGAAACATCATGAATATGAAAGATAGATATATCCTCTATAAATTTTTTTCAATTTATATTTTTGTAGCCCTTACAATTTTCAAGATATCGCGCAAATTTGAAAGTCACCCAAAATACCCCATATATTTCATACTTTAGCGTATCATACTTTTTGATCAATAATTTTAAAATTTATTATTGGATCATAATAAAATTTGTATTTTTTTGGAATGATAAAAGTTTAAACAAGATTTTCTTTTAATATTATGTATCCATAACTCAACAAATTATCGAAATATCGTTCAAAATGTTAAGTTACCAAAATTACAGAAAAATGGCTTTACAATAGAAGACAATTTTTTCTCCCTCGCCATTGATTTCTTTTCGGGTTTTCAAAATTATTTTCTCTTCAATATTTCTTCCTCTTTAAATTCCCTGTGCCAAAGACATTTTTATTTTAAATTTTAATATCATTTTTTCGGAAAATATTTCAAAAATATCACATGAAACCCCAAATATGAAATATTTAGTACAATGAAATATTTTGTCAAATTGATAAACCAAATTCATTGCAAGTGATAAAAGTTTTGTTTGAAAATTTTTTTAGTCAATTTTGCTAGGAAAAATCCCCAATTGTTATAGAAAGAATAGTAATAAAAAAATTCAAAAAGGCAGTTTATATATATGAAAGAATGAAAAAAATCAAGAAACATTTAAAACAAATAATAACGGAACCGAAACCAACAACAACAACTTTACATATACATATTTATATATATGTTATATATATTTATTATAAGGAACAAATTAGTTATTTAAAACGTACTGTGTTTATTTGTTGCCAAATATATATACACGAAGAAACATATTACACCCGACAAGAACCAGAAACAACAACAACAACAACTCTTTTTGAAAGGAGAACATGATGAAACTATATATATTATATAAATTAATATATTTAATTTATATACAAATACATACAAAAACTATAGTTCTATATATATAAATGATGTAGGGCAAAGTAACAAAAAAACTGAAAGTAACTTATATATACTCAAAACATCACATACATAGATCGTTATATATATATATATATATATTTAGGAGAATCAAAGAAAGATGGGAAGGCTCGATTATAACCAAAACTGAACTGGCATTGCCAATTAATGTGGCCCAAATGCAAATTTTCAAGATATCGATCAAATTTGGAAGTTATCTAAATGGCCTGATATTTTCCATGATTTTGCGTATCTGCCTCGGGGAGCCATAAAATTGGAACTACTTGGCGGTTAGTTGTGAAATTGGAGTTTTCGGAAGGACAACAAAATGCTCCATAAATTTTATTCACATTATTTTCCTATAGCTCCACAAAAATCGGAGATATAACCTCATGAATATGAAAAAACTTGAAATTTTTGGTACCAAGAACTGTTTTTCTTTAACTATTTTTCAGCCTTCATAACTCTTAAAATTATCAATCGATTTTTTTTGAAATAACTTCCTTTGGAACGATAAATATCTCCTCTATTAATTCTCCACCAGTCAATTTTTTCCAGCTCCACAATTTTTCAAGATATGACCAACATTTGTAAGTTACCAAAATGTCCTTTATTTTCAATGGTTTTGCGTATGTGCCTCGGGGAGCCATAAAATAAGAACTGCATGTCGAATAGTTGTGAAATTGAAGTTTTCGATAAAATAACAAAATACTCCTTAAATTTTATTCACATTATTTTCCTATAGCTCCACAAAAATCGGAGATATAACCTCATGCATATGGAAAAATATGAAATTTTTGGTCCCAAGAAATTTTTTTCTTCAACCATTGTCCAGGGACCATAACTCTTAAAATTATCAATCGATTTTTATGAAATAACTTGTTTTGGAACGATAAATACCTCTTCTAAAAATTTTCCACCATTCAATTTTCTCCAGCTCCACAAATTTTCAAGATATGGCCAAAATTTGTAAGTTGCCAAAATGGCCTTTATTTTCAATGATTTTGCGTATCTGCCTTCAAGAGCCATAAAATGGCAAATAGTTCACGGATTGTATACAAATTTAATTTTTTGGAAAGATAAGAAAATAATTTCTAAACTGTACTCGAATTATATTCCTAAATCTCCAAAAATGTCGGAGATATAGCCTCATGAAAATTTAAATAATTTTGATTTTCAATCTCTTGAAAATGTTTTCGGCACTCTCATTCGAGATGGCATAACTTCCATATTTCTCTCGATATCTTGATGAAATAACTTGATTTTGATCAAGTAATATCACCTCCCTAAATTCTCTATGAGACATTTGCTTCTAGATCTGCAAAATTTCAAGATATCGACAAAAATTGAACGTTACCAAAATTACATCTATTTGTCGTCATTTTGCGTATCTGCTTTAAAGGGTCATACTCATTCGAGATGGCATAACTTCCATATTTCTTTCGATATCTTGATGAAATAACTTGATTTTGATGAAACAATATCTCCTCCCTAAATTCTCCATGAGACTTGCGTGTCTAGATGTGCAAATTTGCAAGATATCGCCCAAATTTGAAAATTACCAAAATTGCATCTATTTTTCGTAATTTTTGCGTAACTGCTTTAAAGGGTCATAACTTTGGAATTTCTTGCCGGATATTAATGGAAGAGGCTTTTTAGGAAAGCTAAAGAAATAAACTTGAAGTTATATATAAATTATCTTTCAATAGCTTCACAAATATTGGAGATATAGTTCCAAGAAAATAAAAAGACTTGACATTTTCAGCGTCATGAAATTGTTTTGGGTAATCACTTAATGATTACCATAACTTGTAAAATTTCCAAACGATTTTTATGAAATAAATTTTATCTGATTAAGAAACATCTCTTCTATACGATCTTCTCAAGCCATATTAATATAGCTCAACAAATTTTCAAGATATTGCGCAAATTTGAAAGATACCGAAATACGGTATATTTGCCATGAATTTTGCGTATCTGCTTTGAGGGCTCATAACTTTGGAATTACTTGGCGAATTGGAATGAAATGACATTTTTAAGGAAGATAAGAAAATATTCTCTAAATTTTGCTTGCATTATATTCCCATAGCTCAAATAATATTGGAGATACAGTCCCATGATCATAAAAATACATGATAATTCAGTGTCTTGAAACATTTTTTTGTGTGCTCACTTTCCGATGGCCATAACATTAAGAATTATCAATCGATTTTTATGAAATAACTTGATTTTGAAATATAAATATCTACTCTATGATTTCTTTTCGATCGATATTAATACAATTTTGCAAATTTTCAAGATATCGTTCAAATTTGGATGGTATCGAAATTGCATGTATTTTTCATGGTTTTGCGTATCTGCTTTACGGGGCCTTAACTGTGGAACCTCTTAACAAATAGTGATGAAATGACATTTTTTAGAATGATAATGAATTATTCTCTAAATTTGTCTTGTATTATATTCCCATAGCTCCACAAATATCGGAGATATGGCCCCATGAACGTAAAAATACATTGGTATTTCAGCGTCTTGAAATTTTTTTGTGTGATCACTTTCTGATGACCATAACTTCAACGATTTTCAACCGATTTTTATGAAATAACTTGTTATCGATCAAGTATCATATCTTCTATACATTTTCCTCGAGCCAAATTATTATAGCTAAGCTATTTTTTGAAGATATTGGTCAAATTTGCAAGTTACCGAAAATGCCAAATATTTTCCTTACTTTTCGACCCATAACGAATTGCCAACTATGTTTATTGTGGTACAGCTTATGTGTTCCGCATTGCCAATTATATTCAGCTGTGAGAGGTTCCATAATTGTGTCCGATTTTTTCTAAATTTCTTTTTTCAAACATCACAATTAGTCAATTTAATTTTTTTTTTATATAGACAAAGAAATTAGAAAAAAACCAATTGGAAAATTATGAGAAAAGAACAGCTGATTGTGATGAATGGCATCGCGTTGCCAATCGACCAGTTCAGTTAAATGCGTTTTAATCGAGCCAATAATAAAGGAAATAATGGAAAACTATCTCTCTAGACTGTTTTCGGAAGCAAATATCCTTCTCCTTACCCTCTACACCTTTCTACCCCATCATACAAAAAATTAAAAAAAAAAAAAAAAAAAATAACCAAAAGAAAAAATACTAAAAAAATGGAAAATGTTGTTAAGGTTATATATAAAAAAAATATATAAAAAATTTAAAAAAAATGACAAGTAACGAGTCAGAAATGAAGAAGCGGAAACAGTGATTTGTAAAAGTGTTTTAAATGTCAAAGTCAATATATAAAATAAAATGTTTGTTATACATGTTACCGAAAATGTTTGTTGTTAACGCAGATATATACATATATAACAGAATTTATATATACACATACATATATATCAAAGAGAAAAAACTAAATTTATATATAGAAAAAATAACATAAAATTTTTTAGACAAACTGAAGAAAAAACTTAAAAACGAACTCGTTCATGATTAAAAAAAATGTAGTTACTACCGAACAGATAACAAAACTCAATTATCAATAAAAAAAATCAACTTAGAAAAAATATTTAAATAATTTTTTATAATTTTTATTTTTTGAGAACCAAGTAAAGATAACAAAAAAAATTATATACAAATTTTATAAACCAAATACATATATATTAATAGTGTATATATATAACAAACAGAGAGAGTTACATACGTTGACAACAAATAATATTTTTTAGGAAATGACCCCTAACCATCCCCCTCCCTCCACCCTCCTCACACCCTCAACTTCTACTCAGTAAATTAAAACAAAGAGCTTAAATGTGAGATACATCTTCAAGATTTTTTTAATTTTTTTTTTGAAATATGTTTTTTATTAAAAAAAAATATATTTTTTGAAACAACTGTGGAAAAAGTCAGTGGTAATTTTGAGAATGTAAATTTGGATAATTATTGGTAAAAAATATTTTTCTTAAAAAAAAAATTACTTATATTCCAAAAATTCGTAAAAAAATCAATTTATTAAGATTTTCCAATATTTTTTTGGAACCACTTATTTATATACATTTTTTTTATTTGTATAATAAATCGAGAATACCAAAAAAAAAAAATTATCCCGACAATTTCTTAAATACTCAATAATTTCCAACACACTTACACGAGCAGCTAATAAAAAATTATTCCAAAAGTTTTTTTTTTCGAAATACTGACTCTGACTTTTTTCACACATGAAATTATCTATCCCGAATCAAAATCGAGTACAAATCTTAATCCTTATATATTTTTTTAATTTAAAAAAAATTTATATTTTTTTAATTTAAAAAATTAAACATTTTTTAAATTAAAAAAATTAATTTAAAAAATAAAAATTAAAAAAATAAATATTTATTAAACATATTTTTAATTAGAAAATTAAAATTTTTTTAATTACAAAAATTAAAATTTTTTTAATTAAAAAAATTAAAATTTTTTTAATTACAAAAATTAAAAATTTTTAATTAAAAAATTAAATATTTTTTAAATATAAAAATTAATTTTTTTTATTTAAAAAAATTAAATAGTTTTTTAATAACAAAAAAAGGTATATTACAAAAAAAAAATAATTTTAATTTTTTTATTTTTTTTTCTTTTTTTTTTTTTTTTTTTTTTTTTTTAATTTTTTTTTTTTAAAAAAAAAAATTTTTTTTAAAAAACAAATTAATTTTTTTTTTAAATTAAAAAAAATTTAATTTTTTTAAATTAAAAAGATCTTTAATTTTTTTTAATAAAAAAATATTTTTTTTAATTAAAAAAATATAATTTTTTTGTAATTAAAACAATTTACATTTTTTTGTAATTAAAAAAATATTTAATTTTTTTTTAAATTTTTAATTAAAAAATTAATTTTGTAATTGTAATTACAAAAATTAAATTTTTTTAATTAAAAAATTAAAATTTTTTAATTAAAAAAAAAATTTTTTAATTAAAAAATTAAATATTTTTTAAATATAAAATTTAATTTTTTTAATTAAAAAATTAAATTTTTTTAATTACAAAAAATGTATATTACAAAAAAATTTAATTTTTTAAATTAAAAAAAATATTTAATTTTTTTAAAAAAAAATATTTAATTTTTTAAATTAAAAAAATATTTAATTTTTTTTTAAATTAAAAAAATATTTAATTTTTTAAATTAAAAAAATATTTAATTTTTTAAATTAAAAAAATATTTAATTTTTTAAATTAAAAAAATATTTAATTTTTTAAATTAAAAAAATATTTAATTTTTTTAAATAAAAAAATATTTTTTTTTTAATAAAAAAAAATATATTTTTTTGTAATTAAAAAAATATAAATTTTTTTAATTAAAAAAAATAATTTTTTTGTAATTAAAAAATATACATTTTTTGTAATTAAAAAATATACATTTTTTTTTAATTAAAAAAAATTTAATTTCTTTTTAATTAAAAAAATAATTTTTATATTTAAAAATATTTTAATTTTTATAATTAAAAAAAAATATTTTTTAATTAATCTATTAAAAATATTATTTTTACACATTATAATAATTTAATTTTTTTTATCTCTACCCGACATTTAAAACAACAACAAACAATTAATTAGAAAATTAAGAGAATTCAATTTTTTCTTTTGGTTATGAAACATTTTTTTTAGTCAAATTTATACTCAATTTATATATAATATATCAAAAAAATATATATTGAAATACAAATTGTTGGTTATTGAATAAAATAAAAAAACACTATATATAAAATATATATACAAAAAAAATTAAAAATATTTTTAGTCAATACGATGATAAACTATGATATGACGAATAAACCAACACTAACAAACACTTGAAGAACAAAAAACAAAACAAATAAAATAAAAATAGAAAATGAGTGCCATTATTAAACAAACAAAAATAATTATTATATATAAAATATATAAAGAAAAATAATTATTAAAAATAATTAACAAATATTAATATAAGTTTTAGCATATCTGACTTTTATTTTTGTTTTTTGTTAAATAATATTGCTTCGTTAAATATTTCATTTTTATTATGTTAGTATAATAAAAAAATAAAAAATATATAATTTCGGATTGAAATTCATTTTTGTTAAGAAAAAAAATAAAAAACAAAGTACCGAAGAAAAATAATTTAAAAAAAAATATACCAACACTAACACTATGTGCTCTAACATTAAATGTTGAAAAAGAAGAAAAGAGAGAAAAGAAACAATACAAAAAAAGAAAATGTTAGCTAATAAACCCGTTAACTAATTTGAATGGTAACATATAAATATTGAAAATAAATATTAAATAAAAAATATATATATTTAATTTGTTGCTTGTTGTTAAGTTTTGAAAACAAAAAAATAAAAAAACAAATTTTATTGAAAATGAACAAACAAAGAGAGAATAATATATATAGAGAAAAAAGAAAAACCGAAAAGAAATAGTAAAATGTTTTGTTTTTTTTTTTAATATTAAGAGAAAAATATATATTAATCATATTTTTAATTGTTAACAAATTTTATTTTGTTTTTATTATTAATTAATTAATTATCTAATTAACAAAAAATGTTCAGCTCGAATTATTATCTATTTTATAATTATTAATTATTTAAATTTATATTATTATATATATATATATATATATATTTTAATTTATAATGAAGTGATGAGAAACCTGGCGTGGGGATATTTGAATTTACTTTGAAGATTTGTTATTTTGAAATTAATAATAGAGGCTATTTTTTTAAATTAAATTAAACAATTTTTAAATAAAGAGGATAGTGTAAAATCGTGCCATGAAAACGTATGGAAATTGTGGAAATTTCCAGAAGGTACCTTTGGAAGAAATGTTGCTCAGGAAGATATATCCTCGATCACCTTTGAACATTTTCCCCTTGGGTATATAGTTTTGAAGTTATGGCCCATAAGTCAAACACACCTTGAAAAAAAATCCTAAAAAAATACCCAAACATTTTATTTAAAATGAGAACATGAAAACTCATGAAAATTGTGGAAATTTTTGGAAGGTACCTTTGAAAGAAATGTTCCTTGGGAAGAAATACCATGAGTCCTCCTTCAAGATGTAACTCAAAACTCAAGGGTTTTCGAGTTATGGTCAATAATTTTAACATACCTTGAAAAAAATCTTTAACAAATTTTCCAAAAAATTCATTGATAATTAGGACAAGAAAACTCATAAAAATTGTAGAAATTTTCGGAAGTTACCTTTGGAAAAAATGTTCCTTGGGGTGTAAAACTGTAGGACATTTTTGAAATTTTTCACAAAAATTCAATAGGTTTCGAGTTATGGTCCATAATTGAAACACACCTTAAAATTAGAATTGTTTAAAAATTTCCTAAAATTTAATTGACAATTGTATCATGAAAACCCATGGAAAATGTGGAAATTTCTGGAAGCTACCTTTGCAAGAAATGTCCTATGGGAAGAAATACCATGGGTCCTCCTTCAAGATGTAATCCAAAACTCAAGGGTTTTGGAGTTATGGACCATAATTTAAAAACACCTTAACATAAGAATTCTTTAAAAATTCCCAAAAAATTCATTGAAGATTAGAATATGAAATCTCATGGAAATTGTGGAAATTTCCGGTAGGTACCTTTGAAAGAAATGTTCCTTGGGAAGAAATACCATGGGTCCTCCTTCAAGATGTAATCCAAAACTCAAGAGTTTTGGAGTTATGGTCCATTATTTAAACACACCTTGAAATAAAATCTTTAAAAAATTCTAAAAATTTTTGTTGAAAATTAGGACATGAAATCTCATGGAAATTGTGGAAATTTCCGGTAGGTTTCTTTGTATGAAATATTCTTTGGGGTGTAAAACTCTGGGTCACCTTTGAAAATTATCCCCAAAATTCAATGGGTTTCGAGTTATTTCCCATAAATAAAACACATCTTAAAATAAAACCTTAAAAAATTTTCCAAAAATTTCATTGAAAATGAGGACATGAAAAGTCATGAAAATTGTGAAAATTTTTAGAAGTTACCTTTGGACGAAATATTCCTTGGGGTGTAAAACTATGAGTCACTTTTGAAAATTATGCCCCAAACTCAATAGGTTTCGAGTTAGGGTCCTTTATTTCAACACTCCTTGAAATAATAAACCTTTAAAAATTTCCTAAAATTTCATTGAAAATTTATCATGAAAAGTCATGAAAATTTTTGGAAATTTTCGAAAGTTACCTTTGGACGAAATATTCTTTGGGGTGTAAAACTATGGGTCACCTTTGAAAATTATGCCCCAAATTTAATGGTTTTCAAGTTATATTCCTTTATTTAGACACACCTTGACATTGTAAATATTTAACAATTTCCTAAAATTTCATTGAAAATGAGAACATGAAAAGTCATGAAAATTGTGGAAATTTCCGAATGTTACCTTTGGACGAAATATTCCTCGGGTTGTAAAACTACGGGTCACCTTTGAAAATTATCTCAAAAAATCAATGGGTTTCGAGTTAGCACACTTGCTTCGAGTTCACCTTGAAATTCAAAATTAAATAAAAAATGAAAGAAATTAAAGTAAAAAAAATTCATTAAAATTTTAGGAATATTAGGCCAGTGTCTTTGGAAAAAATCTTTGCTGCGAAGTTATAACATGGGTCACCTTTGACGATTTTCATAAAAAATCAATATTTTTCAAGTTAGGCCACATCGAATGAGGTCACCTTGAAATTTTAAATGTTCCCAAAAAAATCCAATTGTTTCAAATTTAATTTTTTTTTATAAAAATATCAAGTTTTTGTTATTGAGTTATATATATTTTTTTGAAATTTTAAATTTTTTAGTAAAAAAAAATTAATATTTATTTAAAAAAATACAACTTTTCAAAGTAAATTTCCTCCTCACAGTTTCTTTCGATATTTTCTTATAACAAAAAAAATATTTTATTTTTAAGAACAATTTAATAAAAATTTATATTTTTGTTAAAAATAATTAAAAAAACACACACACACATATTTACGCGCTTAATTAAATCAATTATATTATTTGTTTTTTATTTTATTAAATCAATTCTATATACATATATTTATGTTTCAATATTTTTTTATTATGTTGTTGTGTTATTTTTTTAAAAATTAATTAACAATTAATTTTAATTTTGTTTCCATTATACATTTTTTTTGTTATAATTTTGTTGTGTTATTTTTATGTTTTAGTTAAAATTAAAAATAATCTAATATTTAATAATGAATGATGATGATGAAAAACAAAACATAAAAAAGAAATTGTTTATTCTATAAGAATGTTGTTATTGTTATTTAAATATTTATCTCTATACACACATACATACATATATATACAATACAAATATATATATATATTTAACAAATGAAATGAAAATGAAATATGTACTAAGTATAATGAAAAAAAAAATAATTAACATATATAATGTAATGAAAAAAATGAACTCGTTTTTAACCGAACAACAAGATGAAAAAAATAGTTTTGAAAAAATTAAACAAAAAAAAAATGACGAACAATATACTCCAAAGAAAACAACCAAAAATTATATACAATTTATAGAAAACAAACAAACAAATAACAATGATGATGAATGATATATACTTCTATATATACACACATTATATATATACAAAACCAATTACAACAATAACAAAAAAAAACCATGAACAAAAAATAATACCCAAATACTACACCCACACAGCTATTTACAAACATGTACCCAAACGATCAAATCAAACCAACCAAACCAATAAAAAAAAATAGTCAAAACTCCCCCATTTCAAAAAACAAATTTTTGAAAGAAAAACAAAAATTATAAAGATGCCATATATATATTGAATTAGTGAAAAAACATGTAACACATCATAGTCAAATTAAACAAAAATTTATTTTTATTTTATATATTAGTTTTAAATTTTTATCTATATATACACTTTTTTAATTTTAAGCCTTTTTAAAAAAATTCTATATATTTTTCTGCTGGAAATTATTAGTTTTTAGTTATGTTATTAATGTTATTGCTATTATTGTTGTTTTTTTTTTATTAATTTAAATAATTATTGTTATTTTGCAAAAGAGATTAAACAAGAAAAATGTACTCCCCCAAACACACACACATATATAAATATATATACAGGGTTAAAATAAGGAATTAAATGTACAATAATTTTAAAGCAGAGAAAAAAATCATTTTCTCTTTGAGGCCTTTTATCCCATAAATTTTCAAAATTTCTATATGGTCTCTTTGGGAAATTTGTTCCCTGGTTCGAAATAAAGGTGACCACCTTTATAAAATTTTCTCCAAATTCAATATTTTTTGAGTTAAAAAGCATTTTCTAAAAATCAATATTGAAATGAATGTTTCATTAAATTGCCGAAAATTCCATGAAAATAAATCACATGAAAACTCATGGAAATTGTGGAAAATTCCACAAGGTCCTTTTGTAAAAAGTGTCCCCCGTAGAGAAACGAAGGTGACCACCTTTGAATTTTTTTCTGAAAACTCAATATTTTTTGAGTTATGACACATATTTTAAAAGAGTTTTGAATTTTATTTTTCATTAAATTACCGAAAATTTCATGAAAATAAATCACATGAAAACTCATGGAAATTGTGGAAATTTCCAGAAGATACCTATGGAAGAAATGTTTCTCAGGAGGAAATATCGTAGGTCACCTTTCACGATGTAATCCAAAACTCCATAGCTTTTGAGTTATGGCCCATAATTTAGTCACCCCTTTAAATAAAGCCTTTAGAAAATTCCCCAAAATGTCATTTAATGCTATGGCATGAAAACTCATGGAAATTGTGGAAATTTCCAGATGCTACCTTTGGAAGAAATATTCCTTGGGGTGAAATACCATGGGTTCTCCTTCAAGATATAATCCAAAACTCAATAGTTTTTGAGTTATGGCCCATTTATTTTTAAACATCACTTTAAATAAAATTTTGAAAAATGACCCAAAATGATACTTAAAGTTGGGCATGAAAACTCATCGAAATTGTGTAAATTTCAGGAAGGTACCTTTGGTAGACTTGTTCCTTGGGATGAAATACCATGAGTACTCCTTCAAGAGGTAATCCAAAACTCAATTGATTTTGAGTTATGACCCCTAATTTAAACATCCCTTTAAATAAAACCTTTAAAAAATTACCCAAAATGTTATTACACATTAGGCCATGAAAACCCATCATAATTGTGGAAATTTCAGGAAGATACAAGTGGGAAAAATGTTCCTTGGGATGAAATACCATAAGTACTCCTTCAAGAGGTAACCCAAAACTAAATAGTTTTTGAGTTATGGCCAATAATTTAAACATCTTTTTTAATGAAATCTTAAAAAATTTCCCAAAATGTCACTTAAAATTAGGGCTTGAAAACTCATCGAAATTGTGGAAATTTCCAGAAGTTTCCTTTGGAAGAAATGTTCCTTGGGATGAAATACCATGAGTACTCCTTCAAGAGGTAACCCAAAACTCAATTGTTTTTGAGTTATAGCTTCTAGTTTCATCACAACATGAAATAAAATCATTAAAAAATACCCAAAATTTTCATATACAATTAAGACATGAAAACTCATGGAAATTGTGGTATTCGAAGAAAGGTAACTTTGAGGAAATTTCTCCTTGGATCGATATACCTAGGGTCGCCATTGAAGAGTTCATTCAAAACCGTATAGATTTTGAGTTATAGCTCATTTTTTAGATCTATATAAAAAAGGTTTTCCATCAAATAAATAAAAAAAATCTCCCAAATGATGCTATAAATTCTCCTCAAAATTGTAGGATTTTGGTGATGACACCTTTGGAAGATATATTCCTTGGAAGGATATATTATGGGTCACCTTTAGACATATTTGAAAAAAATGCCATAGTTTCGTAGATATTTCAATTTTTTCTTGGGAACCTTTTTGTGAATGTAAACCAACCAAAGGAATATATTTTAAGACCATAGTCAATATTTCTTCCTTTCCCAATATTTTCTCTCAAACCAAATGTGAGAGTATCGAATTCGAAAATGTCTCTCTCTGCTTGGTGTTATTGTAACATTTTTTTCCTCCGAAGAAACCTGTATGTATATATATAAAAAAAAATAAAAACAAATATTAAAAAAATATATATCTATAATAATAATTGTTAACCAAGAGTATAAAAATAACACATTTATATACAAAAAGAAAAAAAACAACAAAATTTTACAAAAAAATGATATTCTTTAGTACCTATTACCCCAAAATGTAACAAATTGTAGTTTTTAATAACCACAATAAAAATAAGAGAAAAAAATAAAAAAAGATATAAAACCTAAAGAAACAAAAAAAAAACACATTCATGTTATAAAGAAAAATTCAAAACATTGGAATAATATTTAAAAATATTTTTTTCAATTTTTTCAAATTTTTTTTTTTTTTAATATTATCAAATTTTTTTTTTAATATTGTCAAAAATTTTTTTTTTATATTTTCAAAAATTTTTTAATTTTGTAGTTAAAAAATATTATATTATATATTATTATTTTGTTAATTTTGTTTTCGAAATTAAATTCAATTTAAAAAAAAATATTGAATTTTCGAAAAAAAAAAATCAAAAAAAAAATTAAATTAAAAAAAAAATTTATTTCAAAAAAATTAATTTTTAAACATTAATATTTTTTTCTAATAAATATAGTGACAATTTTAGTTAAATTTTTTTAATTAACATTTGTGTTTAATATTTTTTTAATTTTTTTTATTTTTTTTTTATTTTTTTTTTTATTTTTTTTTTTATTTTTTTATTTTATTTATTTTTTTTATTGAACATTTTCCAATATTTTTGAATTTTTGTTTATAACATGAATTTCTGTTTTTTCCTAATATCTTGACCATGTTCAATTAATTGATGAATTAAACCCCACCCACCTCACCTTAATGCTTTCGATCCCAGTGTTTTGTTTTAATTCCCTTCATCCCATACCTCCCCCCCAGAATACCCCAAGAATGGGATTCTGCAAACTATCTATGAGATTTTAATTTTATACAGTTTTATTGTAAAGGAACACCTAACCTAACTTTTAGACAAGAAAAAAAAAACAACAAAAAAAACTGAATTAAAAGAAATTAGAAATAAATAAAAACAAATATTAATAAATATACAAGAGAAGAAAAAACAACAAATAAAAAAAAACGTAATAGGTAAACAACAACGTTTATATATACATATATAAATATATATATAATGTTTAGTTATATAACAACAACAAAAATACGGAAAATTTAATGGAAAAAAAAAACTGATGAAAAACGTATTTAATTTTGAGAACAACAACAAAAAATGGAAATTTCAAAAATAAAACGAGAAAAAAACAACAACAAAATTGTGTTTTATTTGAAAAAATAAAAATTGGAGTGGGGATAAAAATTTTGGATTTTTTTCAAAAAAAGAAGTAGGTATTAATTTTTTTCTATATTAATTAACACTAATTTTTTTAATGCTAACCACAACAATTTTTTTTTAATTTAAAATATTTTTTTTTTGAAAACTTTCTTTTCAAAATATTTTTTTTTTGAAATTTTTTATTAATTAAATTTTTTTTCTATTTTTTTTATTTTTTAGGTCACCTGGAATTTTTCAATTTGAAGGAGTCCACCCATCAGGACAACACCGATGCCTTTATTGTCATGGTTGAGGATTTGGAAGATTTAAATCGAGCCACATTGGAATCCTCGGATTCAGTTTTTAATACGGAAAACCATGGTGTTGCCTCCACCTCCTCCTCGACGGCGGCAGCAATTCCACCTCCCATGCGCTGTGCCAGCTTGGATTCTTGCCTATCACGTGATCAATTTCTAATTTCCATGGTCAATGAATTTCTAAATGATGCCGATACCGATTCGGTTATGGTGGATGAGGCCACAGGCGGAGGAGGAGGGACAAATAAAAACAACACCAGCACCACCACTCCCCTAAATATTGTGGAATATTTGGAGGAGGAACCCAATCCGAACGAAGTTGAAAGTCTTATTGATTTTCATCACATTAAGGAATTGCACGAGGAGGCTTTGAGCAGCGGCGGCTCACCCTCGAGGAATGTGGTTGAGCCGGAACGATCTCCCATAGAAGAAATTATAATGGCCACATCACCACCAGCCTCATTGTTTGTTAATATGGTGGCACCTCAACCAACATCATCATCATCGTCATCAATTAGTTTCCTATCACACCCAGCCCCCGCAACAGCAGCTGCAGGGCTAACAAAATCCTGCACAGTCACAACAAGTTCCTCCACCACATCCACATCGAAGACGAATCATCCAGCACCACCTCCACCAGCTCTCACCATTCACGAATCTTCCTCCCCCCATGAAATGCCCACCATTCTCTTGACAATTAAAAATAATAACAACAACAACAACAGCAGCAGCCATTCTTCCGAAACAATTCCAACCAATTTAAGAGAAATTTCCTATCAACGCTTTGGGCGTATCAATCGCAACCTACCGGCCGAGGTGCATAATTTCCGTTGCCATTTGTGTGCTTTTTCGTGTAAACGCAAGGAATTACTGCTGCAACATTTCCGAGAGAGGCATCCCACATAAGCGAGAGAATCGAGAGAGGTAAATAAAAATGAGGCAGTTCCAAAAAAAAAAAAAAAATAAATTAAGAAAAAAAATTTTAATTGAAAAAAATGAATTAAAAAAATAATGAATTGAAAAAAATTAAAAATTTATAAAAAAAATAATTGTATTTTATCCCTAGAGATTTTATCTCAATAAAATTTCAATTTCAAAAAATTAAAAAAAAATGTTTTTATTTAAAAAAATATATGGATTGTTAGGTGCTCCACAAAATACGCAAAATTCAAGTCAGGTCAATTGTTGTTAGTTGACTACAACAACAATTGCTACCGTAAGAATTCTCACTTCGAAATAAAAAACAGTAGACGGTACTACCTGCGACTGTTTTGCGTTATATCTTTAATTATTTTTTTTTTATATAAAAAAAATCTTCTCCACTTTTCTTTAATTAAAAAAAAAAAAAAATATGATGGTAAGCATTTCTTATTTGTTTCATTTTGTTTAAAAAAAATAATATCTTATAAACAATTATTAACAAAAGAATACTTTTATAAAATATATTTTATAAAAAAATCTATAAAAAATATATATCTATAAAACAATAATTAAAAATAATTGCATAGAAATAATAAAAAAATAAAATAAAAATATGATAATTTTTATATAAAAATTTAATTTTTTTTATAAAAATGTATAAAAACAACTATTTTTATAATAAAATATTTTTTTTTAATATACAATTTTTATAAAAAAAAATATAATAAAAAATTAATAATGACTATTTTAGAAATAATTAAAACCCTATATATTTAAAAAAAATTGAACAATATATATTAAATTATTATTTTTTATACCCTTCACCACACTGTGGTACATCAGCATATGCATAGAATCACTTTCTGAGTCGATTTACGCATGTCCGTCCGTCCATGTATTTTTGTGAACAAAGTACAGGTCGCATTTATGATCCGATTTGGATGAAATTTGGCATAGGTCATTTATTTGGCCCAAGGACGAACCCTATTGAAAAAGTCGGTTCAGATTTAGATATAGCTTCCATATATATTTTCGTCCGATTTGAGGTAAATGATGTACGAAAGTCCCTATATATCTTTCGATTTGCACGAAATTTGGCACAGCGTATTGAATTAGGTCTAGAATGATGTGTGCTAAGTTTCGTGAAAATCGGTTTAGAATTAGATATAGCTGCCATATATATTTTCGTCCGATTTAAGGTAAACGATGTACCAAAGTCCCTAAATATCTTTCGATTTGGTCGAAATTTGGCACAGCGTAATAAATTAGGCGTAGGATGATGTGTGTTAAGTTTCGTGAAAATCGATTCAGATTTAGATATAGCTGCCATATATATTTTCGTCCGATTTAAGGTAAGTGGTGCACCAAAGACCCTTAATATTTTTCGATTTGCACGAAATTTGGCACAGCCTAATGAATTAGGTCTAGAATGATGTGTGCTAAGTTTCGTGAAAATCGGTTTAGGTTTATATATAGCTTCCAGATATATTTTCGTCCGATTTAATGTTAGTGATCCACCAAAGTCCCTTAAAATCTTTTGATTAATACGAAATTTGGCACAGCATAATGAATTAGGTCTAGAATGATTTGTGTTAAGTTGCGTGAAAATCGGTTTAGAATTAGATATAGCTCCCATATATATTTTCGTCCGATTTAAGGTAAACGATGTACCAAAGTCCCTAAATATCTTTCGATTTGGTCGAAATTTGGCACAGCGTAATGAATTAGGCGTAGGATGATGTGTGTTAAGTTTCGTGAAAATCGGTTTATATTTACATATAGCTTCTATATATATTTTCGTCCGATTTAATGTAAATGATGTACCAAAGTCCCCTATATATCTTTCGATTTGCACGAAATTTGGCACAGCGTAATGAATAAGGTCTAGAATGATATGTGTTAAGTTTTGCGAAAATCGGTTCAGATTTACATATAGTTTCTATATCTGAACAAATGACAAATTTAGTATTGGTTGCAGAATGAAATGTTTATGGATCCAATTTCATTTTACTGGTCCTTCAGAAATTCGACTTCTGTTAGGATTGAATATACCCAAAGTGGTGAAGGGTATCATATAGTCGGCTCTGTCCGATTTTACTACTTTCCTTACTTTTTTTTTAATTTATAAAATACATCACCACCTCAAAACGGAACACTTCACATCTGTAATCGTTTTTAATTTTAATATATCTTTTTCATTATATATAATCAAGATTTTCATTCGATACCTTAAATAGTGAAAGACAGTCTCATGTATTTATGTTTGTTTTCTTTAATTCGTACCATTCTCTAGTGAACTCCTCAATACTGAGGAGGAATCTGTTCGCTTTGCTTTTTAGATACGATTTTTATTCGCAAACCACATGGTCGGTCTACATATTCGTTTACATTCTTTTTCCACATTCATTATCGAAATCATTATAGTTCATTTGAAAATTATTTCTTTTAAATTTTTGGCATTATCTTAATTCGATGCTTTGCTTTCCTCTTAGAGTTATTTTTTTCGAACCTTTATACTGAGATTTTTTAATTTAATGTTAATTTTCTTTTTATATTTTTTATACTCTATTTTTTGTTTTTTATATTTAAATAGATTTTTAAATGTTTTTTTATTTAATTTTTTATTTATTTGATTTCGATGTTTGAAATTTATTTTTTTTTCCTTTTTAATATTGTTTAATTAATTTTATTTATTATTTTTATTAGTTATTACTTTAATTTCCATATACATTAAATAATTGTTTTTATTTATTAAATTGTATATATATGGAAAATTTTCAAATATTCCGCATTTAAATTAACCTATTTCTTTTCTCTCTCTCTTTTTTGCATTTCAATCCATCCATCATACCCCCTGATCTGCTCTGGCAAACTGGTTGGTTGGTTAATTATTATAGAAAACTGTTGGACCATTTCGGTGAAATCGGTGACATCGCTGAATAAAATTGCCCTCGAAGAAATCACCAAGAAGCAGCAGCAACGTTTAAAACCTCGCATTTTGAACTACAACAACAACAGCAGAGGATCATCACCAAAATCATCCACCGCCGCATCATCAATAGCTTTATCCCCCTCAACGGGTGGTGGTTGCATTGGATCGACAATTGCCCAACAATCCCCATACGATAATGACTCCTCCTCGTTGAATACCCCGCATATTTGTCCACGCTGTGAAAAGGCCTACACCTACAAAAAGAATCTATCGCGACATTTACGTTTTGAATGTGGCATTTTGCCACAGGAAAAATGTCCCTATTGTGAATATTTGACACGTTACAAACACAGTCTCAATGTTCATGTTCGTACCCAACATCCTGAGTTTTATAATGTTAAAAGGAATTAATCACAATTTTTTGTCGGGATTTGTATTTCCCCTTTAATTCAATAAAGGTTACAGAAATGTAGCTAACACATTACCTCTAATATGTTTACAAAAACAAATGTTCTTGAAAAATAGTCATATAATTATGTCGACTTCATAATAATTATTTACGGAAATTTTGAAAAAAAAATTCCAAAAAATTTTGAAAAATAATTTTTTCCAAAAAAAATATTCTTTCTTTAATATTTTTCAACTTTAATTTTTTAAATTTGAAAAATATTCTTTTCACAAAATTTTTTACAAAAAATTTTAAAGAATATATATATTTTTTAAATGTTAAATGTTTTTAAGAAATTTGAAAAAAAAATGGAAAAATATTTGACATTTTTGTATATCGATTGTAGGTCTTTAAAAATATATTTTTTTCAAAAAAAAAAAATTTTTCAAAAAAAAAAAAAAAAAATGAAAAATATATTTTTTTCAAAAAAAAAAAAATTGAAATTTTTTTTTCAAAAAAAAATTGAAAAATATTTTTTTTAAATCCTTGAAAAAATACATTTAAAAAATTTTAGCCTTGTTCTGGTTCTTGAAAAAATGTTTTTTATAAGAAATCTCTAAACTATGCAGGCCCATGAAAAAATATATTTTTTTAAATAAAAGCATTATATATATATATTTTTTTACTTTGAAGTCGGCATAATTCCTTTAAATATCCAGTGTGTTAAAACATAATTTTCACAATTTAAATTTTAGCAATTTTTATCGATATTATGTTTTTTTGTGTTCAAAATTGTTCAAATTATTTGAAATGATTTTCTTTTTTTTTTAACTTAAAAATTTTTTCAACTTATTTTTTTTTAAATATTTTATGGACACACTGTATATATATATATATAGTATATAGGAATTAGTATGTTTGTTCCTTATATACGTTTTAGTTTGTCAGTGATATCAAAAAATTTCCTCCTTATCAGTCTCATGAATAAAATTTAAAAAATATATTATTATTTTTTAATTATATAATTTATTTTGAGTTCATTAAAAATTGTTTTTTTCGAATTTTTGATATTTTTTTTTTCAAATGTTTTGATATTTTTTTTATATTTTTTTAAATTATTTTTTTTTTAATTAATTTGAATTATTTTCTATTTTTTTTTTATAAAATTAAAAAAATATATTTTTGTAATTAATTAATTTTTTAAAAGTTAATTAATTTTTTGTAAAAATTATTTTTTTTAATTAATTAATTTTTTGTAAAAATTAATTTTTTTAAATTAATTAATGTTTTGTAAAAATCAATTTTTTAAATTAATTAAAATTTTTTTAAATTATTTAAAAATTTTTTTAAAGTTAATTAATTTTTTTAAAAAAATTAATTAAAATTATTTTTTTAATAAAATTAAAAATAAATTAATTTAATTTGTTAAAAAATGGAAAAAATATTTGAAAAAATGGAAAAAATAATTAATTAATGTTTTGTAAAAATCAATTTTTAAATTACATAATTTTTTGTAAAAATTAATTAAAATTTTTTAAATTATTTAATTTTTTTAAAGTTAATTAATTTTTTTCAAAAATTAATTAAATTATTTTTATAAAATTAAAAATTTAATTTTTTAAAAAATTTATATTTTGAATTAGTTTGAATACTATACTAATTTGATTTAATTATTTCTATTTTTTTAACTTTATTTTTTTGATTTAATTTTTTTTTAATTTATTTTATTAAATAATTTAATTTTCATAGAAACATGAGACTTTAAAAAATATGAATATTTCTTACTTTTGTCACTTTTGTAAATATTAAAAAAAAAAAACAAAATATTTCAAGCAAAATTGTATCTCTGTAACCAAAATGCCAGAAAACTATTATCCATATATTTGATCTCAGGTTTGAAAATGTTAACTTTTAATTTTTTTTTTTATAAATTTTTAACAAAAATACATTCCTTAAAAGAAAAACAAAAAGAAAAAATCTGCAGGTAAGCCACCTTGTGTCGTAATTTTGTTGTAATATTATAACAGTAAATTTTCTATTCGTTTTTTTTTCTATTTTTGGAAAATAAATTTAGAAATAAAAAAACTATTATTAATATTATTATATAGTAATAATTTATAGTAATTAATTAAAAACAATACTTGATAATAAAAATTGTAAAAAAATTAAAAAAAAGAAAAAAAACAAAAACCAACTTGTGTAGTTATTTTTGTAAAAAAAACTGTAAGCCAAAAAAATGAAGTATTTTTTAATTTTAAAAATAGCTTAAATAATTTTTTATTTTCTTAACACCAATTATTTTATTTTAAATATTAAAACTAGTTTTAATATTTTTTTCTATTTTTGTTTATTTATTTTTTTTTATAAAACTAACACCTAATTTAAAGGGCTGGGCTTTAAGGTACAATTAATTACTCCTCCTCCTCCTACTATTTTTTAACAAAAATTTCTATATACCAAAATCATCTCTTCTTTAAATTATCTTGAAAAAAAAAATAATAGCAGTGCTGTTTGTTATTACTCTTCATCTGAATGTGTATTGTAAAAGTATATAAAAAAAATTATAAAAAATATGTTCCCCCTTTACTAATAGTTTTTTATATCCCTTCTCTTTTTTCAATAGCCAAGCAAGACAAGTCCGAACAAACCGATATTAGCCCCGATGATTTCGAATTGGATGATTGCCTGCTGGAAAGTAATGACATTGTCATAACCCAAAATAAAGATGGTTTCATTTTGCATGTCAAGAAATTGGGTAACATAACCACGGCCAAATTATCGTCACAGGATGAGGATCAGGTGGCGGCGGCAGCTGTGGCTGCAGCCACAAGTGGTGGTGGTCAATCATCCTCACAACAACAACACCAACAGTCACACCAGCAACAACATCATCATCATCATCACCAATCACAGTCGTCGGCACAATTTACCGAAATCCATGAAATACCCGATGTTAAACCGACATTTACCACCCTGACAACCAGCCCGGCAATTAAATTACCCTCATCGGAGTGTGGTGAGTAAACAAAAAAAAAAAAAATATTTTATGTATTTATCAGTCATTTGAAATATTATACGAAAAAGAAAAAAAAATTACCTCCCCAAAATATCGAAATTCGGGAGGGTACCTTATGTGGGGCCTAGCCCGAAACATGGGTCAATTTTGATAATTTTTGGCATGGAGATTTGCCAACCCATGAGAACTCAAAATGCCAAATTACAAACAAATTGGGTGGAAAATGTGTTCAAGCTCCCCAAAATAACGAAATTTTGGAGGGTACCTTATATGGGGGCTATGCTAAAAGGTGCACCAATATTGATAATTTTTGGTATGGAGATTTACCAATCCATGAGAACTTAGAATACCAAATTATAGCCAATTCGGTTGAAAAATGTGCCCAAGCTCCCAAAAAACAGAAATTTTGAAGGTACCATTATAATGGGGGCTACCCTAAAAAGTGAACCAATATTAATAATTTTTGGTATGAAGGTTTGGCACCCAAAGAGAATTGAAGATACCAAATTACAACCAATTCGGTTGAAATCCATGCCCAAAATCGCCAAAATTCCGATAATTCGGAGTTATCTTATATTGGGCTCACCCTAAAAAGTGTACCAATTTTGATAATTTTGAATATGGCGATTTGCTACCTTATATGTGGGCTTGCCTAAAAAGTGGACCAATATTAATAATTTTTGGTGTGAAGATCTGACACTCAAAGTCAATCGACGATACAATCAATTCGGTTGAAAAATGTGCCTAAACTCCCAAAAAAACAGAAATTCGGAAGGTAACGTTATATGAGGGCTACCCTAAAAAATTGACCAATTTTGATAAGTTTTAGTATGAAGATTTGTTACCCCAAGGTAACCCATAATACCAAGTTACAGCCAAATTCGGTTGAAAAAAGTACCGAATCTTCCCGAAATTCCGAATATTCGGCGGTACCTTATATGGGGGCTACCCTAAAAAATTGGTTAAAGGAGATTTATAACCTTATAAGAACCCAAAATATTAAATTACAGCCAATAAGTTGGAAAATGTATCCAAAGTTCCCAAAATCCCGAATCTGCGGAGTTACCTTATATGGGAGCTATTCTAAAAAGTGGACCAATTTTGATAATTTTTAATATGGAGATTTGCTACCACATGAGAACTCAAAATACCAAATTACAGCCAAGTCGATTGAAAAATGTGCCAAAAATCTTTAAAATTCCACAAAATTCGGAGGTACCTTATATGGGGACAACCCTAAAAAATTGGTCAATTTTGATAATTTTGGGTAAGGAGATTTGCTGCCCCATGAGAATCCAAAATACCAAATTACAGCCAAATCGGTTGAAAAATGTGCCAAAAATCGACAAAATACCGAAAATTCGGAGGTACCTTATATGGGGTCTACCCTAAATAATTGGTCAATTTTCATAATTTTTGGTAAGGAGATTTGCTACCCCTTGAGAACCCAAAATACCGCTTGAAATACTTGCTAAAAATCGACAAAATACCGAAAATTCGGAGGTACCCTATATGGGGCCTACACTAAATAATTAGTCAATTTTGATAATTTTTGGTAAGGAGATTTCGAACCTCATAAGAATCCAAAATACCAAATCATGAGAATCCAAAATAACAAAAAATCGACAAAATACCGAAAATTCGGAGGAACCTTATATGGGAGCTACCATAAAAATGTTATCCAATTTGATCATTTCTTTTTTATACATTAATATACATTTTGTAAAATTTTTTACTAACAAATTTCTCCCTCTCTCGTTTATCTTTCAGAGCTCATCAATTTGAAGAAAATTATACCCGCATCAACAACAATATCCACCCATCATCCGCATGCAGGAGCCACCATCATACAAACTCAACAGATACAACAACAACCCCAACAAATTCAACAGCAGCAGCAACAACAACATCATCATCAACAACATCAGCAGCAGCAACAACACCAACAGCAGCAACATCACCACCAACAACAACAGCACCATCATCAACAACCTGAACATCAGGAGATTATTATCCACCAAACCCAGCAGCACCACCATCAACTCCAACAACATCCCCAAGTACAAAGTATTGTCACCACCGCGCCCACCACCCAAACCATTAATCTAATGGGTCTGCGCAATGTCCAAATAACCGAACAAAAACCGCTTGTCTCGCGTATTAAATATTCGCGTGGTAAAATTATCACTCCCACCACGGCGGGTGGTAATGTACAAATTGTACAGGCCCATGAGTCGCACGAGACGGCGCACGAGATTACCGATGGCACCAAATATGAGATTAGTGAAATCGATTTAAATAATCCGCAAACATCGGCGGCCATTATTAGCGATTTGGTTAAATATGCCGAAATCGATGATATCGAATTGCCGGATGGCACGAAGATTGGTATTGGGTTTGCACCCACCGAAATTACCGAACATATGCAAAGTGCGGCGGCTGGCACCACAGCTCAGATAACAACTATCCAGGCCGATGGTACCCAGCAGCATCATCAGATACAAACACATCCCACACATCACCAGCAATTGCATACCGGCGGCGGCGGCCAGGTGCATCACATCCAAACTGTGCCGACGGCCGGTGGGCAGCACCACCACCCCCAAACAACACATCATATAGTACAACAGCCGGATGGGGCCACCACCACCCACATTGTCCATCATCCACCATTGCATTTACAGGACGAGCAGGATGATAATACGACCAGTGTCGAGGCCATACTACCCGACACCATTACCGTGCACAGCGCCGACCAGCCGACAATAACCAAAAGTTATACGATTCTAACGGCCCGTCCCATGAAACATGAATCCTCTTCGCAGCTGAGTGAATTGGATCACACAACTGCGGGGGCGGCCACAACCTATGAACTGTCGTTAAGCGACTCGTCATTGGGTCCCAGTGAAGATCGTGGCGATGAATCGAAATATGTGTGTCGTCATTGTGGCAAGAAATATCGTTGGAAGTCGACCCTGCGACGTCATGAAAATGTTGAATGTGGTGGCAAGGAACCGTGCCATCCGTGTCCGTATTGTTCGTACAAGGCTAAGCAACGGGGTAATTTGGGTGTCCATGTGCGTAAACATCATCCCGACAAGCCACAATTGGAAAGTAAGCGAGGAAGGAAGATGTAAAAATGTGGTGTGTGATCGATCGATGAGGAGAGGAGGAGAATGGCAAACTGAATATGACTGATGGGGATGGAATAATATGTGGAGGTGACACTTGTGTGGATAGACATGATTGTTGTCAGAGTTTCAATGGGATTTTGAGCGATTGTTTCTATATTTTACGTTAGATGTTTTGTTGTATATGATGAAAGCACGTGAGTAGGATATTTATATTTTTTATTTTCAATTTGTTTTCATTTTCTCTTTTGGTATTGTTTTCGTCGCAATTTTTTTATTTTTCATTGAGTTTATTATTTTTAAGTTTCCCAAGTTTTTTTTCAACATAAAATTCAGAAAAAAGTGGCTTCAAAAAGCGTGGGAGGGAAGGATCAAGAAGGGTTTCAAGAACAAGAGAATATAAATTTGTACGTCTTTTGGTGCATACTTTTAGGCTACAGTTGCAAAGCAGCTTCTTTATTGTCGATCAAACAATTTGTTTTTATTCGTGTATAGCCTCCTCAAAAATCTGGAGGTGTAAACTAAAATTTATCATACCTCGAAATATTCCCCGGAAACCGACATCCATATATTATAGATCGGAATGAAATTCTATGACGTTTAAATTTCGTCCGTCTGTCGGACCGGATGTTTAAATCACGTTATAGCTCGCCATATTTAAGAAAGAGCTTTGAAATTTCGCACATACCTTGCTAATATTCCTACGATGTTTGATATTGAGAATGGAATATATCGATCCCTGTTTTGGTATAGCCTCCCTATAACCTTGATACAAAATTATTTGGTATTTCGAGAATTTTGTGTACGTTTTTTCAACCAAATTGGCTGAAATTTTGTATTTCGGGTTCTCTTTGGTTTAGCTAATAATGTCCACACCAAAAATTATTAATGTCGGTCCAAATTTCAGGGTAGCCCCCATATAACGGTATCACGCAAATTTAAGTTTTTAGAGGAGATCGTGAGCATGTTTTTCAACCGAATTGTCTGTAATTTGATATTTCGGGTTCTCATTGGCTGGCAAATTTTCCTAACAAAAATTATCAACATTGACCCAAGTTTCGTTATAGCCCCCATGTAAGGCTATCCCTGTTATTTGGTGTTATGACCACATTTTGCAACCTATTTGGCTGTAATTTAATATTTTGGGTTCTCATTAGCCGACAAATCTTCCTATCAAAAATTGTCTATATCCACGTCCACGTTTTGATATAGCTCCCATGTAACGGTAACCTCAATTTTTGGTATTTTGAGGATTTTCAGACACATTTATCAACGAATTGGATGAAATTTGGTATTTGAGGTTCTCAATGGCTGCTAAATCTTACTACTAAAAATTATCAATATTGGTCTATTTTTTAGCGTAGCTTCCTTGTAGCGGTAACTCAACAAAAAATTTCGATTTTTGGGAATTTTGGTCACATTTTCCAAACGAATTGCCTGTAATTTGATATTTTGGGTTCTCATTGGATGATAAATCTTCCTACCAAATATTATTTATATTAGTCCAAATTTCAGGGTAGCTCCCATGTAACGGTAACTTACATTTTTTAGTATTTTGCGGATTTCAGGCATGTTTTTCAACCGAATTGGCTGTAATTTGTTATTTGGCGTTCGCTCGCAATGGGTGACAAATCTCCACAGCAAAAAAAAAAATGTCGCTTCACTTTTTGATACGGCCCCCAATAATATCCTGCAATATTCGATATTTTGGACATTTTGGCGAAGTTTATCAATCGAATTGATTGAAATTCGCTATTTTCAGTTCTCAAGGGATAACAACAAATCTTTCTAACAAAAAGTATCAATATTGGCGATCTTTTGGTATAGCCTTTTAAAATGATGCATACTTTTAGGCGCTGCACCTGGAAACTGTTTGGGAATTCTCACATTTTTTTTTGTGTGAAAAAGTCTCTTCTATCCATTCCCTTTCATCACGCACGTTGCCACGGTACAATAATGAAAAATATTGAAATATTGTGTTTTGAGTTTTATTTCCGGAAGCGGTGCATACTTTTAGGCGCGAATTTTTCAATCTTTGTTTGCCAACCATTTCTGTTAGATTGAAAATTAAAGAAAAAGGTCGCTTCTAACGAGGAATCACAGAGAAAAAATAATTGAAGTGTTTTTTTTTTGAAGTGGTGCATACTTTTGGGCGCGAAAATTGCAATCTTGTTTTTTGCCAATCATTTCAGATTAATTGGAATTGATCTTTAAGAAATGCAATAAAAAATATATATTTTTTATTTTTGTTGAATTTTTTGTTAAAGTGGTGCCTACTTTTAGGCTCTATTTTTGGCAATCACTTTTGATTAATTTCAATTTTAAAATATAAAAATCACTTCTCTTTTGAAATTACGTACAATGAAATAAAAAATATTTAATCTATTTTAAGTTGAGTTTTTTTTTAAATATTTTTTTTTTCCTATTTTTGTTATATTTTTAAGAATTTTTATTTTATACATATAATTATATTTTTAAAACAATTTTTTTTTGTTATTAGTTTTGTTAAAATTTAGTTAATATATACTTTTTTTTGTTTTCTTTACTTATTAATTGTTCTCCACCAGTAATAGAAAAAAAAAATAGAGAACAAAAGAAAAAAAAAAACAACCAATAATAAAATGTGCAAATATATGTATGTATATGTTCTATATATATCAAAAAATATGGATTATTTTTCCAAAGGCAAGAAGATATAGAGGCATGATATTTTATATCCTATAATTGAATATTCTTTAATGGATTGGAGTATAGGTAAAAAATATTTTTTCTATATAGTCTTGCAATTTTTTGAAAAATTAAAAATATATATTTTAATTATAAGAGATTTTAAAAATACCAAAAATGCAAATTTATTAAAACAATAATGATTCTAATGGATTAATTCATTTATTATTAAAAAAAAAATAAACAAAAAATTGCAATAGTAGCAGCTTTAAAAAGAGTTTTTAATTTTTTATCTTTTTTTCTTAACTCAATAAAAAAAAATGTAGAGTAATTTTTAAAATTAACTTTACGTATCTTATATTTTATATATAAGCAAAAAAAAAAATTATATACACTATTTTTTCTATTTTAAATTTAAAAAATCAACCCTTATTTTTAATTTTCTTATTTGTCTTCCTTATAAAAATTGCAATTTAAAATAATTTTTATTTCATATTTCATTTTTAATACGTAAAAAAATATTTTTTCTTTAAAAAATCGTAAAAAGATATATTTTCATAAAAATTATAATTCATAAAAACAAAATTCATATTTGTTTCAAATAACGAGGCTTTCATTCGAAAAAATATTAAAAATTTAAAATTAAAATTAATATTTTTTGGTCACTAACAAGTTTTTATAATTTTTTTTTTTTTTTTGTAAAAAATATTTTTTTTGGAATTTTTTTTTAAATTAAAAAAAAAATTAATATTTTTTTTTTTGAAAAAAAAATTGTTTTGAAAAAATATTAATTTCTTTTTTTTTAAATTAAAAGTTTTCAAATTTATTTTTTTTTATTAAAATATATATATATATATATATATGTATAAAAATTAAACAATTTCATTACATTTTTTTTCCTTAATCATTTCTATATACATACAAATTAGTTGAGAATAAATAATAACAAAAATATATATGTTCAAATAATTTTAATGAAAAATAAAATATAGTTTTAATATATGAATTTTTGTATTAGAAAATAGTGAAATATATATACATATATATGTATGTATTAAAGAGACACAAAATAATAACAATTATTAGCAAAATACAAAAAAAAAAAATAATAATTAAAATAATTTAATTTTAAAACATAACCATGTAAACAAATATTATTTTTATTATGTCATATATATAATGTAAATGTTATAACAAACCATTCAAAATTAACACACATACATACAACTTATACATATATACAATCATTTAAAAAAATAAATAAAAAATATCTTGTATCAGAGAACACACACACACACAAACATATATTTGTAAGTACTCTACTCTCTTAATTTTGAAAATAATAATATACAAAGAAAATTAATATATACATTTATTATATATATAAATAAAAATAATAATTTTTAAAATTAATCATAATTTTAGATTTCTATTTTTCTGTTTTCATTTTCAAATTTTCATTATTTTTTTCTAGTAACATTAATGTGTATAGAGTAAAAGTAAAAAAAAAAATAAAATATTTTAATTGTGAAAAAAATTAAAAGAAAACAAATCAGGTGTGTGATGTAAAACGAAAATTAAAAGAAAAAAATAATTATTCAAAAAACTATTGAAAATTTGGGATATTGAAATTAAATATTTTTTTTAATTTTTATAAAAAATATATATATTGAAAAAAAAAAATTTTTTTTTTGATATTGAAATTAAATATTTTTTACTTAATATAAAAAAAATATTAATTAAATAATTATTTTATAAAAGCTTTAAAAAATGGATTTAAATTCATTATATTTTCTATTTTATTTTATATTTGATATACACTTCGATTTACAACACACACTTGATACATGGGTTTTATTCTTCGTATGAAGACAAATTGTGGTAATTTTTTCTCTCTCCTATTTCTTCTCAGCACATCTTAAAATTTCAACTGCGTTGGAGCTACCTTTGTGAAAAATTTCAAATATTTTTATATTTCGAATTCAACTAATATATTTCTCTTTATTTTTTAGGTGACTGTGGAATGCTTGAAATTATGGCCTTAAAAGTGGTATACGATATACTTGACACTCTAAGGTGGCCCACGGTATACTTCATTTGCCTCAGAGAGAGAGAGAGATAGAGTCCAGGAGAGGCAACATGAGAAATCTTTTGTTTATTTTTTATATATTTTTTCAGCTTTTAGACACTTTAACACATTTCAAATTGGAATAGGATTTTTTTAGTGAATTTCAAAATTCACTTTTCTTTTTTACTACCTTGGTAAACCTTTCAAGTTATTTCCATTTGGAATATAACATATTGGATCTTTGAATGAACCAACAATTTTCAAAGCAAAAAAATTCCCAATTTTTCCCAAAACAAATTATATTTTTTATATTTTTCATTATTGCAAACGTTTTAACCTCTTCAAAGTATTTTTTTGATTAAAAAAAAATATTTTTTTCGACCTCTCTTCCCCCATTTTTCTATTGATGTTTTCCATCGTTTTTTTTTTATCCCCTCTTCTCCACCTCACCCCCCCTTTTCAGAATTCCCACTAATATATTTCTCTTTTTTAGGTGAACCCCGCCGGTAATGATGGATGTGTGGGCGTATTCAATTAACGTGACAAAAGTTCGGCTCTGGATTCTCAATGACTTGTTCTGAAACCAAAAGTGGAAACTGTCAAGAATTCTTTGGACCGGCATATGGAATATTGAGAAGATGTTTTTGAACACTTAAAAAATATGAAACTGTAAATTTATATTTTATTTTTTAATTTGCTAATATTTTATAATTTTTTTTTTTTAATTTTTACTTAAATTTTTTTGTGTGTCTGTTTTGAATTTTTTTTTAGTTGCGAAAAACAAAAGAAAAAAACAGTTCTAACAATTTGCATATATCAAAAATATTAAATTTGAAATTATCAGAAAATTTCATATTATGTAGAAATTCTTCCTTAACATATTTATTTGGCTTTTCAGAGGCTACCTTACCTTTTTACAAAGAATCATCCCCACTAGGCCCACTCTTTGACATAGTCTTCATTGGATCAAATTCTCTTATTTGGGAACTTGGGTACATTTTCCAGCCGATTTGCTTGTAACCTCCATACAACAAATTATCTTTCTAGGTCCACTATTCGGCATAGCGGCCTTTTAACCAAATTCCATTATTTGGTTACATTTTCCAGCCGATATGGCTGTAATTTGGTATTATGACTTCTTAGTTGCTACACTACCTACATATAAAAAAATACGCCTCTAGGTCCATATTTCGGCAAAGCTCCCATTAAAGCAAATTTTCTTTTTTTGGGATCTTGACCACATTTACCAAACGATTTCGCTAAAATTTAGTATTATGACTTCTTTATGGCAACACTACCGTTTTACAAAATATGTATACCTGTAGGTTCACATTTCCGTACAGCCCCTATTGAAGCAAATTCTGTTTTTTGGGAGCTTGATCTTATGTTCCAACCGATTTCGCTAATATTTAGTAATATGACTTGTAGGTGGCTACACTACCTTCTTACAAAAAAAAAAGTATTATTCGATATAGCCCCCATTAAGGCAAATTCTATTTTTTGGTATCTTGAGCACATTTTTCGAACGATTTGGCTATAATTTGGTATTTTAAGACTTTGATGGGTATATAACCTCCTGACAAAAAATTATCTCTCTTGATCCATATTTCGATATAGCTCCCATTACAGCAAATTCTCTTTTTTGGGATCTTGACCACATTTTCCAATCGATTTCGCTAATATTTTGTATTTTGATTTATCATTAACTAGCATACCTCAATAAAAAAATGAGTTCTCCAAGTCCACTTTTTATCAAAAATGTGAATTCTCTTTGTTGGGATCTTGAGCACATTTTCCAACCGATTTGGCTCTAATTTAGCATTTCAAGTCCTTGGTGGGTATACAGCCTTCTTAAAAAAAAACACACACACAATATCTTTCTAGGTCCATATTTCGATATAGGATCCATTAATGTGAATTATCTTTTTTGGGATCTTGACCACATTTTCCAACCGATTTGGCTATAATTTAGTATTTCAAGCATTTTGTCGGTATGCAACCTCCTTACAAAAAAATTACCTCTCTAGGTCCATATTTCGATAATAGCCCCCATTAAAGAAAATTTTCTTTTTTCGGGATCTTGACAACATTTTCCCACCGATTTGCCTATAATTTGGTATTTGAAGTACTTGGTGGGAATACAACCTCCTGACAAAAAAAAAAAATATATATATATATACCTGCAGGTCCAATTTTCGATATAGCCCCCATAAAACCAAATTCTCTAATTTGGGATCTTGACCACATTTTCCAACCTCTAATATTTTGTATTTTAACGTATCATTAACTAGAATACCTCATGACGAAAAATTAGTTCTCCAGGTCCACTTTCTGTGTGACCTCCTGACAATTTAAATTTATTATTTTTTTATATATGAAAATTGTATATGTTTTTCTTCTTCTATGTTTTCTTTTGATAAAACAAAATAATGAAATGAAAATTATTTTTTATTCAAATTCCTTTAATTTATATTCCCCTTCCATGTTTATGCCAAAATATAACTCCTTCCCCCAAATTCTGACACCCCTCTTTACCCCACAAAATATCCATCCATAACATTTACTTTCCTACCCATTTCCACACAAAACAACTTTGCCTTTTTGCAAGCGAGAGTGAAAGAAAATCAATTTTTTTTTTAAAATAAGCAATTCAATACTTCTTGTGTGTGTTATTTAATTATTTTTGTTTTAGTGTCCTCCCTTTTCTAGGCTCCATGTAATTTTCTTGTGTGTAAATATTTTTTTTTTTTATAAATAATTGATTTTTTTATGTGTTTGAAAAATTATGCTTGTATATCCATCATCTTCATCATGTTTAGTTAAGCTACTTTTTTGATCTCATTGTATTTCATTACATATATATTTGTTAAGTTAATTGGTTTCCATTCTCATGTCCATTAAAATCATTGTTCACCCCATCCCATAAAATCCTTCATTCATCCTTAAGGTATGCTTTAATATTATGCAAAATATCTTCATTAATTCATCCCTTCATAAATCCATTTGTTTTTTAATTAATAATGCTTATTGGCTTTTTGGAATTAATTCAAAAAAATAATTTATATTATATTACCCTACCCCATGACCCCCTACAACACCTTCCACAAAAACAAAAAAATTGTTGCTTTAGTTTATTTGTTTATTTCAATTTTTATGGATTTTAAGCTTTCTCTTTGCTAAACCAAGAAAAAAATCCGTTTTTTTATATTTTATTTTATATTTATTTTTAATTTTTTAATTATTATAATTTTCTTTATTGTTATAATTTAAGTGTATGTCCTTATGTTTATATCAATTTTTTTTCCTTTTTTCTTTCTTTTTTTCTCTTTTCCTTAATATGTTTTTTTTTCGCCTTCGAAAATTTTGTTTTAATCAAAAATATTGTGTTCGAAAAAAAAAATTGAAAAAAATCTCCAAACATCAATCCAACCACCAACAACAACAATACTGGCCAAATTGCGGACTTCTTTTTCTTAATAAAAAAAAATATATTTTTTATAAAAAAAAATAAATTCAAATTTTTTGGATTGTCCCCCTTTTTTTGGAATTTTCAATTATTACTTAAAAAATTCACCTAAAACAGATTTAAGTATTACACGTATAGCCGGTCTAACCTGGAATGAATGGAATGCCCGTTTGGCCATGCCACTGGTAACCCAGCTGCGTGAGGGTGTCCACCCATTAGTATTTCCAACGGATTTAAGCATGGAAAAGGGTGATGGCAGTGTCGTCCCCCCCTCCGCAGCCAGCTCTACAACGCTGGGTAATGGTGGTGGTGGCCGAGATATTTGTAAAATTGAATTGAAATCGCCCATTAAGAGATCATCTTCGCCCACACCCTCATCCACGGATTTAAGCAATAACGGCGAACAAAATCAGACCACAACCACAACAGCCACCCAGGGCAATTCTAGCACACCGCTAAATTGTTCATCGGCCAGTGAAAAAGATAAGACCCCGAACAATAAGACCACCACCAACAATAACACCTCCTCCTCGGCGAACCTAACAACCACACCCACTGGCGGCAAATTGAAACATTTAACCCAGGAAGAGGCTACGGTTCTAATGCTCAAGGCTGCGGCCGAAAAATCATCAGCCAACAATAGTGGCAATCTGAGTGACAACAGCTACAGTGATGATCCCACACCAGGTAACATGAGTAGTGGTGGTGGTGCCTCCGATTATCATTCGGCCTTTGCCGATGTCGGCACTGCCGGGTTAAGTATCGACATTTTGAATCGCATCAATGCCATGAACAGCCTCATTAATGCCGGCGGTGCCGGTAATGGTGGCCTTAGTCTCACCGCTGCCGCAGCCTTGGGTGGTGTATCGTCGGCGGGTGGTGGTACGGGTCTGTCGGGCAATGGTGCTGGCCACCCTTGCCCCGAGTGTGGCCGCCTTTACAAATTGAAATCGTCACTGCGCAATCATCAGAAATGGGAATGTGGCAAAGAACCGCAATTTCAGTGTCCCTTCTGTGTCTATCGGGCCAAACAGAAAATGCACATCGGTCGCCACATGGAGCGAATGCACAAAGAGAAATTCTTTAAGGTGGAGGATTTGAAAAGTTTTACCACAGCCACAATTGGTGCCCAGTTAACAGCCGGTGCTGCGGCAGCAACAACAGCCGGTGGTGGTGGAGGTTCCAGTGTTAGTGGTGATGACTCCTCGACAGCTGTATCGGATATACGTCAACATTTTTCATAAATGAGAGAATTTTGAAGAAAAAAATTCTTCCAACAACAACGATGGTGCCCCCTCTCTTAAAAATTACTTTCTCTAGTAGCAGAGTGGTAACACAAAAAATATTTATTTTAATGCTTCTTCTTTTTTAAATTAAGTATAGGTGTAAGAGAAGAGAGATTGTTTTTGTATCAGGGAATATATAAAGAATTATTTTTTATTATTATATTTTATTAATTATTTAAAGAAAAAAATACATTTTTTGAAATGTATTTTTTTGAAGAGAGAGAATAACAACAACACAAACAACTAAACTAAAAAAAATCAGCCAGGAAATATGATGGGGAGAGAAAAAACAACAAACATAACTCAAAAGGGAATAAAAATGGAATATTTGATAGAGAAAAAATTATAATTTTATAAAAAATTATAAATTTATAAAAAAATATAAATTTATAAAAAATTATAATTTTTATAAAAAATTATAATTTTTATAAAAAATGATAATTTTATAAAAGTTATATTTTATAAAAAATTATAATTTTATAAAAACTTATACTTTTTATAAAAAATTATAATTTTTATAAAGAAAATAAATTTATAAAAACTTATGATTTTATAAAAAATAAAAAAATAGAATAAAATTGTAATTTTATATAAATTATAAATTTATAAAAAATTATAATTTTATAAAAAATTTATAATTTTATAAGAAATTATAATTCTTATAAAAAATTATAAACTTTATAAAAAATTATAATTTCTATAAAAAATTATAATTTTATGAAAAATTATAATTTTTATGAAAAAATATAATTTTATAAAAATTCGTTATAAAATTATAATTTTATTTAAATTAAATTATAATTTTATAAAAAATTATAATTTTTATAAAAAATTATAATTTTTATAAAAAAATATAATTTTATAAAAAATTATAATTTTATAAAAAATATAATTTTATTAAAAGTTATAATTTTTATAATAAATTATAATTTTATATAAAAATTATAATTTTATAAAAAATTATAATTCTTTTAAAAATTTATAATTTTTATAAAAATTAAAATTATAATTTTATTAAAAAAATATAATTTTATAAAAAATTATAATTTTATAAAAAAAAATATAATTTTATAAAAAAATTATAATTTTATAAAAAATTATAATTCTTTTAAAAATTTATAATTTTTATAAAAATTAAAATTATAATTTTATTAAAAAAATATAATTATTATAAAAAATTATAATTTTATAAAAAATTATAGTTTTTATAAAAAATTGTAATTATATTAAAATATTATAATTTTATTAAAAAATTATAATATTATCAAAAATATATAATTTTATAAAAAATTATAATTTTCATAAAGAATTACAATTTTATAAAAAATTATAATTTATAGAAGAATTTATAATTTTTATAAAATTTTTTATAACATTTATAATTTTTATAAAAAATTAAAATTTTTATCTCAACATTCCATTATTTTCGGGTTATGCCATTTTTCTCCTCCTCCTTCAAATGTGTAAATACCTGTAATTAAAATTGAACTAAATATGAAAAAAACGTGAACTACAAAATCAGGGACATACTAAGCTATAGATTATATAATTGAAAATCTATAACCAATCTACCTGTGTAAAAAAACCTTAAGTGATTAAATTTTAAAACATTAAATATTATTTTTCTTTCTAATCACAAGAGAAGACAACCAACCACAACAACCACAACCACAACATTTTGTGACAAAAAAATGGAAACAAGTGTGCCAAATTTTATTATTTTTTTTTTATAAATATAAAATATTTAATTATTTTTTTTTGTTTTTGTTGAACAATATGTATACATTTTTTTAAATATTTATAACAAGGTCCCTTAAGAAAAACTCAGAGAAGAAAAACAATGCCATTCCCCAATATATATTTATTAATATTTTTGCAATTTGTTAAATTTCACACATATATTTTGTTTTGAATCTTATATTTAAAATATTGAAACTTTGGCATTCCTTAAATGAATTTTTCCCCCCAGGAAAGGGGAAAAAATTCAAACCACACACAAAAAAAGACAATGATATTCCAATTTAATTCTATATTTTTCTTAGAAAATAATTAAGTTAAAATTTAATTTTTTATGTATTAAAAAAATCAATTATTTCGAAAGCCGGTTTTTCGAAAAAAAAAACAAAATCCTCTCCTACTCCACCCCCAACAAAAAACAAAACTTCGAATTTCATTTTTTTTAAATCCGTGATACATTCCCCATCCGTTACTCCATAGATATTTTTGAAACGTCCCAAAATAACCGGAAAATAATTTACAAGAAAATTCTCAGTGGATATTTTATTTTTTTGAAAACCGTAAAGCTTTTTTTATATATAAATATAAATTAAAAAAAAAATAATTAGATTGTAATTTTAAGATATATATATTTTTAAAGGCAATACTATTAGGATTATTAGTCATAAAATGAAAAAAAAAAACAACGAATTAATTCTTACTTTTTTAAAAAAAAAATATTCATAATTGATACAAAAAAATCGAGTCAGAAAAAAAATCTTGTTCAACATGACTTCAAACGGGTAGATTTTTTTGAGGATTTTTTTATGGGTCATGTTGCCATAATTAATTAATTAAATCAAGTCATTTCATGCAACAGAAAAATACCTCAAACGAATATTAAAAAAAAAATTGTTGTATTTTTTTTTAACAAAAGACAACTAATGGTTATATAAAAACGTATATATATAACCTCAAATCAAGCATTCCAATTGAGAAATTAAAAATAAATTCCAATATCGCTTTAATTGAAAGAATTATTCAAAAGTGCCTTTAGAGAAAAGAAAAAAAAAACAAAATCATCAGGATTCTAATTTTTTAGGTTATAAGAATATATATATTTTTAAATATTTTCTTCTTCTTCAAAAACATTATGAAAATAATGAAAAAACCAGCAAAGCACACACATATTCAAGCAACGATAACAATAATTTGCAAAAAAACAAAACTCCGCTTTAAGACAAGTCTAAACTTGTAAAATTTTTTTACAAAAAAAACAAAAAAAAAAAATAAATAAATAAAAAAACTTTACAAAAGTTTAAAACCAACAAATTTTGAAATAAGTTCAAAAAAATGTTTTCAAAAAAACATATGAAATATTTAACAATCTGTTTTAAAAAGTATGAAATTTTTTTTATAAAATTTATAATTTTTTTTCATAAAAATTATGAATTTTTTTCATAAAATTTATGGATTTTTTCATAAAAATTATAAAAAATAAAAAAATATGAATTATTCATAAAAATTATGAATTTTTTTTAATAAAAAATTGTGAAATTCTTCTTAAAAAATTTTGAAAATTTTCATAAAAATTATATTATTTTTTTATATTTTATATATTTTTCATAAAAATTATGAATTATTTCACAAAAAATAATAAATTTTACATAAAAAATATAATTTGTTCATAAAAATTATGAATTTTTTCAAAAAAATGTGAAACTTTTATAAAAATTATGAAAATTTTTATTACAACTTATGAAACTTTTTTCATAAAAAATTTTTAAAATTAATTAATTTAAAAAAAAATCATAATTTTTATGAAAAATTCATAAATTTTCTTAAAAAATATCATAAATGGTATTTAAATACATTATAATAGTAGTGAAATTTTTCTTTTAAATTTTCAAAAAAATTTGATAATAATTATGAAATAATTTCATAATTGCTAAGAACAAAATTCACAATAGTTTTGTGTGTTTTTTGTCATTAAAATTATGATTTTTGTCATAAAAATTATGAAATTTTTTTTCATAAAAATTATAAAATTTTTTTTCATAAAAATTATGAAATTTTTCAAAAAAAATTATTAAAATTAATTAATATTTGAGAAAAATGTTTCACAATTTTTATGAAAAATTCATAATTTTTATGAAAAAATGTTATAATTTTTTTTATAAAAAAATCATAATTTTTATTGAAAAATGTTATAATTTTTTTATAAACAAAAATCATAAATTTTATGAAATACTTTATAATAGTAATGATTTTTTTTTTAAATTTTCAAAAAAAAAATGTCATAATAATTATGATAAAATTTCATAACTGCTAGGAACAAAATTCACAATTGTTTTGTTCGTTTTTTTCATTAAAATTATGATTTTTTTTTTCATAAAAATTATTAAAATTAATTAATTTCAAGAAAAAAAGTTTCATAATTTTTATGAAAAATTCATAATTTTTATAAAAAAACTGTTAATTTTTATATAAAAATCATAAATTTTATAAAAAATTCTTTAAATTTGCATTGAAAATTTTTTTAAAATAATTCAAAAAAAAAATCATAATTTTTATGAAATAATTTCATAATTTATATGAACAAAATTCATAATTGTTTTGAAAAAAATTCATAAATGTAATGAAAATCATTTAACACATTCAAAAAAATTTTATAATTTTTTTAAATTATTTTTCTTTTATATAAAAAAAAACAAAATTGTTATCTTCAAAAAATAATTTACGTGTTGCTTTTGTGCTCTTTTAAAAAAAAAAATAAACAAATATATATTGAGACAAGCCATACAAAAAAATATATTTATATTTACATACATCTATATATACATACATATATATTAAATTTTATTTAAATAGTTATGATTTATCTATGCATAATTTTATTTTTCACAGAGATTTTTTTCTAAGTAATAATTTTTAGGATTTATTTTTTTTAATTTATAAGGAACAAAAACTAATATATATTTATAACAAAAATAAAAAACAAAAAAAAAATAATAATTATGAAACAAAAACCTCAGGTACTTAGTTTGTGTTATATATTTAAAGAAAAAAACTTGAAACACAACAACAACAACAATAACAACAAACAAACAAAAATTGTAATTTAGAAATATTCTATAGAACAAAAAAAGAAACAATTTTCACTCAGCTATATTTTATTAGAGGAAGCAGGGCTTCCTTGCTCCCCCTCCCACATACACACAAAACCAGTTGATATAAAATAGCTCTGCCAATAAATATATATTTTTTTAATTTATTTTTTTTCTCACCCAATCCCCCCGAACCGAAACGTCACAAAACAAAAATAGTAATTTATTTTTTTTTTTAATTTTTATAAATACTTTTTTTTTACATAATAATAGAATTATAAAAAGATACAAAACTTAATTTATATATGTTATTATTTATTTTTATATATATACCATATACACATATATATTATAATGTTTTTTTTTTTTTTTTTAACCAGAAAATAGCCCTTAATTTATTCTATATATTAATATTTTTTTCAAACATTCCATAACCACAACAACAACACCAAGCAACAACCATACACTCAATACACCGTGTAAAAGAAAATTCCAATTTATTTTCTTTACAACAAGAAAACAATTTTATAGTATTTTTTTTTTTTAATTCCCTACAATAGTTCAAATGTTTTTTTTTTTTTAATTTATGTTTTTTTTTATATATATAAATTTTTTGTTAGTTTATTTTTTTCTACATACATACTCTACCTTTTTATTGTATACACACGTATATATATATATATATATATATATATGAAACAAAAAAATTTAAATACAACAACAATTGGTTCTAATTGGTGATGGGCTTATTTTTTTATAAATAAAAAATAATTTCTTAGAATTTTTTATATAGTAACTAAATGAAAAAAATATATATATTAGAAAATATGTATACATAAAATTCCAATAGATATTAAATCAAAACAACAACAAGACACAATAGAGAGGAATCAGAGGAAGAGAGATCTAATGGGGTAGAGGAAAAAAATATAAATGAAAAAACATAAAAATTCATGAAAAAAAAAAAAAATTATGAAAAAAAAATTTAATAAAAAAATTAAAAATTTAATAAAAATGAAAAAATTCATAAAAAATATGAAAATCATGAAAATTTCCATAAAATATATTTATGAGTATTTTCATAAAATTATATTATGATTTTTTTCATAAAAAAATTTTATGAATTTTTCGTAAAAAAATTTTATGAATATTTCTTAAAAAAAATTTTAATGCATTTTTTCATAAAAAAAATTTAGGAATTTTTTCATAAAAAAAAAATTATGAATATTTTCATAAAAAATTTTCATGAATTTTTCATATAAAAATTTTTATGAATTTTTCATAAAAAATTTGTATGAATTTTTCATAAAAAATTTTTAAGAATTTTTCATAAAGAAATTTTATGAAATTTCCATAAAAAAATTTTTGTCTTTTTCATAAAAAATGTTATGAATATTTTCATAAAAATTTTTAATGAATTTTTCAAAAAGATTTTACAAAAAAATTTTATGGATTTTTCATAAAAAATTTTATGAATTTTTCATAAAAATATTTTATGAATTTTTTATAAAAAAATGTATGAATTTAACATAAAAAAATTTTATGAATTATTCATAAAATAATATTTTATGAATTTTTCATAAAAATATTTTATGAATTGTTCATAAAAATTTTTATGAATTTTTCATAAAAAAATTTTATGAATTTTTCATAAAAAATTTTATGAATTTTTCATAAAAAAATTTATGAATTTTTCAAAAAAAAATTTAATGAATTTTTCATAAAAAAATGTTAATGAATTTTTCAAAAAAAAAAATTTAATGAATTTTTCATAAAAAAAATTTTGATGAATTTTTCATAAAAAATATGAATTTTTTTCTTGATCCTTAGGGACTTCTCTCTCTATTCCATAGAAATTGAATATTAAATTTTACAAAAAAAAAAAATCTTCCTCCAACAAAATATATACAAATCTGTACAATTCTTATTTTTATTATTTTCGAAATAGAAAGTTACAAATATTTCAATAAGTTATACATTTTTTTCTTATACAAAAAAAAAAATTACAAAAAAAAACAACAACTACAATTCCAATACTCATATGCAAGAAGAAAAAAAACGAAAACCCTTAGAGAATAAGTTTTATTTTTCCCTTCTCCCAATTTTTTTTATATATTTCTATAAATATAAATATATATAACTAAATCTATATACATATAAATATATATTTTATAATTTAAAACATTTTTTTGATAAATATGTAAAAAAAAACAAAACTCCCATGTAAAAAATAAATTTTTTTTTAATATTGTAAAAATAAAGTTACAACAAAAAAAAAAAAAAATATGAGCTTCGATGGATTTTATTATTGTGAAAACATTTAAAGAAAAAACTGTGCCAAGTTTTTTTTCTTTTAAATTTGTATTTTTATTATTATTTTTTAGAGAAAAAAATAAAAAAAAAACTGTGCCAAGTTTTTTCCCTTAAAATTTGTATTTTTTTAGAAAAACTATTTTTTGTAGCTTTTGTACTTTTTTTAAGACACTCACAACAACCACAACACAACTTCACTACCTTCTTTTTGTTTAAAATTTTGATTTTTTCCCTTCACACAAACAGTAAGTACTTTTTTTATTTTTTTTTTTTATTTTTTCTAATTTTTTATTTATATTTTTTTTTTTGTGAAATTTCAACTTGCTTTTAATTTTTCTATATTTTGTTTTTTTCCAATTTTTTTTGAATTTTTTTTTTTAATTTTTTCGTAGTACTTTTTCCCAGTATTTACAAATTTTTTTGATTTTTTTTTGCAACCCACCTCAAAAAACCAAACAAAAATACTCTTCTTAAAAAAATAAATCAAAAAATTCTCTGAAAAGTAATTTGAAATTTTTCAAATAAATTATTTCTAACACTAATTTTTATAAAATAATTATACTTAATAATGATATATAGATACTTATATTTATAACATATATTTATTTTACCTTATATTAATATAATTTTTTTTTCTTTCCTTCCTTTAGATACTCCCCTCGATGATAATCAGTCAGCCCAAAACTCTGCCCAAAATGAATCACGCATCCGTGTCCGCAATTGGCTAATGTTGGCCGATCAATCGATATTGGAAAAATCATATAGTGAAACGACAACAACAACAGCAGCAAACGGTAAGTTTTATGGTTGGGGATATTTTCAAAAAAAAAAAAATTTTTTTTCTTGATATTTTTTTTAAATTAATTTTTATACAATTTTTTTAAGCTTCCTTTTTTTTAATTAAATTTATATTTTTTATCTCTCATGTCTATATATTTAGTTTTTAATTTTTTTTCTAATGTGTGTTAAAATTATAAATCTTAGTGTAGATAATTTTATTTTTAAATTGTTATTATTATAAGTTTTTATTGTAATTTTTAAATATTTTTATTTAAATATTTTTTATTTATTTTAATGTATATGTATTATAATTAGGATTCAGCTGAAAATTTGAAAAATTTTCAACTTTGTTTGTGATCGTGGAGATCACTTTAGAAAATTATGAATTTTGTTCCTAAAATCAATTTTTTTGTTTTGATATTTTTTTGTGATTTTTAAAATTCTGCATTTGGATCCACTACAAAAATGGATTTAGAAATAATCTTTGCGATCGTGGAGATCCCAATTATGAAATTATGAATTTTATTTGTAAAATCTAAAACATTTGTTCATATCTTATTTGTAAATTATGACTTGATTTCATAATTATCCTGAACTTTTCAAAAAAAAAAAAAAAAAAAAAAAATAGGAATTTTTATTTGAGGATATATTTTTTTCAACTATGTTTGTGATCGTGGAGATCATTATAGAAAATTATGAATTTTTTCCTAAAATCAAATTTTTTTGTTGACATATTTTTTATGATTTTTAAAATTCTGTATTTGGATCCACCACTAAAATTGATTTAGAAATAATCTTTGCGATCGTGGAGATCATATTATGACATTATAAATTTTATTTGTAAAATCTAAAACATTTGTTCATATTTTATTGGTAAATTATGACATGATTTCATAATTAAGAGGAATTATAGGAATTTTTATTTGGGATCGTGGAGATTCCATGGTAATGGGTCAGAATTTCAAAGAATGATGTTGTTGGTCAATAAAGCAGTCAAGACCATTATCTCAGTGATAAGGAGCAGAAAAGACAATTATCTCTGAGATATAGGCCAGTCAGTACCATTTTCTAAGAGACAAGGGTCAGTAAGGACGATTATTTCAGAGATACGATCCAGCCTGGGCCATTATCTCAGAGATAAAGACCAGTTAGGACCATTATATTTGAAATTCGGACCATTATCTTTCAGATAAGGACCAATATTTCTGAGATAATTAACTGTGAGATAAGTTCCAGTCAGGACCATTATTTCTTTGGTTAAGAGTCGGTCAGGACCATGGACTCTAAGATCAGGGTCAATCAGGACCAATATCTCTGAGATAAGGGCCGGTCAGGACCATTATCTCTGAGATAAGGGCCTGTCAGGACCACTATCTCTGAGATAAGGGCCTATCAGGACCATTATTTGTGGAGACATTTTTTTATAGTTTTAAAGACTTGTGATCGTGGAGATCAGTATTTCATGTTTTGAATTTTTATTAAAAGTACAATTTTTATTATATCAAAATTTGAAAAAAACTTAAAATTTTTAAATTTTTATAAAATTTTTTTGAAATTTTTATAAAAAAAATTTTGAAATTTTTATTAAAAAATTTTGAAATAAGACCTAGTCAGAACCTTTATCTCTGAGCTAAGGGCCAGTTAGGAGCATTTTCTCTCGTCAGGATTATTATCTATGTGAGAGAACATTATTTCTGAGATAAGTTCCAGTCAAAAACTCATTTTTTTGTGATCGTGGAGATCACATTGTTGACATGAAGAATGGTGGTCATGGAGATCACCATATTTCAATGATTGTGGAGATCATTTTTTATAGTTTTAAAGACTTGTGATCGTGGAGATCAGCATTTCATGTTTTGAATCAAAATTTGAAAAAAAACAGTGAAATGCTTAATTTTTATAAAAAAAATGTTGAAATTTTTATTAAAAATTTTTTATTTTTTTTTTTTAATTTTTAAAAATGTTATTACATTTTTTTAAATTTGTATTAAAAAATTTTGCATTTTTTTTAAATTTTTATTAAAAAATTTTGCATTATTTTTAAATTTTTATTAAAAAAATTTGAATTTTTTTAAATGGTTATTAAAAAAATTTGATTTTTTAATTTTTATTAAAAAATGTTGATTTTTTTTTAAATTTTGAAATTATTATTACAATTTTGAAATTATTTTTAAAAAATTTTAAAAGTTTTTATTTAAAAAAATTTAAATTTAAAAAATTTAAATTATTTTAATGAATTTTTTTTATTAAAAAAATTAAATTTTTATTTAAAAAACATAATATTTTTTTTTAATTTTTATTAAGAAATTTTGATTTTTTTTTTTTAATTTTTATTAAAAAATATTGAAATTTTTATTAAAAATTTGAAATTATTGTTAAACATTTTAAAAGTTTTTATTAAAAAATGTTTAAATTTTTATAAAAATTTTTTTTAATAAAAATTTTATTAAAAAAAATTAATTTTGTATTCAGAAAACATAATAATTTTAAAATTTTTTTAAGAACATTTTCAATTTCTATTAACATTTTTCAATTTTTTTATTTAAGTTTCAATAAAATATTTTAAATAACTTATATTTTTTAAATTTAAGTTTAATATATATTTATTTAATATTTCATATAGTATATAAAAAATTGTTATTTTTTTAAATTTTTATTTATGTACTTTTTTAAATATGATTTTTTTGTAATATTTCAGATTTTTTTATTTAATAATCTTTTGTCTTTTCCAGTTTATTTGAGACCATTTACTCTCCTTTTTTTAATTTTTTACTTTTTTGTAAAATGTTGTTGTAATACCTTTATTTGCTGTTCGTCCATTGTCTAGTTGTTTCGCTTTCTCTCTTCGGGTTTTCTTTTATAAAAAAACACACACACATACTTTGGTTTGTCTACATCTTGGATTTGTTACGTTACGTTCCTGATTTACTTGTTGGCTTCGTTTCGATTTTTTATTTGCAATTTCCAGTTTTTCAAATTTTTTTATTCACATTATTTTGAAAATTTTTTAATTCATATTTTTTGAATTTTTATAAAAATTGAAAATTTTTGAATTTTTATAAAAAATTAAAATTTTTAAATTTTTATAAAAAATTAAATTTTTTGATTTTTTATTAAAAATTAAAATTATTGAATTTTTATAAAAAAAAAAAAATTTTTATAAAAATTTTAAAATTTTTATAAAAAATTGAAAATTTTTGAATTTTTATAAAAAATTTAAAATTTTTATAAAAAATTGAAAATTTTTGAATTTTTATAAAAAATTAAAATTTTTGATTTTTTATAAAAAATAAAATTATTTGAATTTTTATAAAAAATTAAAATTTCTGATTTTGATTTTCCTTTATTATTTCTTTATTTTTCAATTTTTTTTTTTCAAAATTTGTTTTTTTTTCAAAATTTTTTTTATTTCAATTTTTTTTTCAAAAAAAAATTTATTTCAATTTTTTTCGAAAAGAAAATTTCAAAATGATATATGATGCCCTTTTTATATGACAACAATAACTAACATAATACCAATTATTTTTCTCTCCTTCCATTCTTTTCAAAATCGAAATCAAATAAAATCGATGCACACTATTTTTGAATTGAAAATTTTTGTCACAATATTAACTTTCATTCAAAATCTCAAACTCAAAATACTAACCGCTGGCAGAACAATTAACCAATAATAACAATAACAATATAGTAGTAGCCAGTCAAAATGCCGCAACATCACCCACAAGTATGGCGCCCAACGTGGTCGTTTCCAACACACCAGCAACAACAACCACGACAGTCACCAGCGGCGCCCAACAAAGATCAAAATTGATATTGGACCCGAATACGGCCACTACCATGACCCGTATTGGCAGTATTGGTCGCACCACCATTACCTGCATCACCCCAGCTGGGGTCGAGGCCAGTCGCGGCGTTGTACCCCAGGCCGCCCTGGCTGCAGCTGGTGTCGAATTGGATAATGTGGAGGATAATAACAGCAGCATGACTGAAGTGGTGGTCAAAATTGAACACTCCAATGCCTCATCGATGGATGATGACGAGGAGATGCAGGAGGAGGGTGATGAACCACCAACCACAGAGGAAGATGAAGATCAGGGTTCAATGAATTATGATGATATTAAGCTATCCTCTCCCATGATGTGGGCCATGGATACGGTGAAAATCGAACAAGAAGAAGAATTCGAAGATATACTCACGGCGGGCTTTGACAATTCCAATGATAATGATGACATCTATCAGCAACAACAACACCAACAAGATCCCCAACAATTACTAACCGTAACAGGAGCAGCAGCAGATTCCTCCTCCCAAACAATGGCCTTGAATAATTCCGCAACCAACGATTCGTCGATGGATAGTCAAAATAGAAATCGCATTTTGGTGGCAAAGAAGCGGGTGTCACTACAAACCCTCAAGTCCCTGGGCGGCAAACAGAATACCAAAATGCCCTATGTCACGCAAATTGAGCTGCAGGACCCCCAAGAGCTATTGGAGAAACATCAACATTTCCAAAAATTACAACTACAACCGAATACTCCAGTACAAATTAAGTTGCGTTCCATTCCGGCCACCATTACCAGCATACAAGCTAAAGTACCGGCTACTGGCACCGCACCCCCATTGGCCCCATTGTCCGCCTCGAATTCCGCAAGCCCCGAAAAAGCAGCCACCTCCTCCGGCTCCTCGACAACAGATTTTAGAACCTCCATTTCCGATGATCGCCGCTATCGCATGATTACCCAAAATCAAAGGACCCGCAAAGAGTCGCTCGAACACTCCGAGGATATGATCTACAATGCGGACATTGAAAAGCCCTGGGTCTGTCGCAACTGCAATCGCAACTACAAATGGAAGAACAGCCTCAAGTGTCATTTGAAAAATGAATGTGGCCAGCCGCCGCGTTACTTCTGCAGCAAGCTATGTGGTTATGCTACCAATGTCCACAGCAACCTGAAGCGTCACATGAACACCAAGTGTCGTGAGCGGACCGAGGAAGAGAATCAGGTGCTACTGCAGCAGGTTCAGGTGCAACAGCCCCAACTGTCGTCGCAGACCAAGAATTCCACAGCAACCAGCAACAACAACAATTCCGTTGAGAACTCCTCGAACACAACCACCACCACCACCGTCAACCCGACAGCAACCTTGGCCAGCAGCTCAAACACCACATCCACTTATACGCTGGTCTTTCAAAAAAGTGAATAGAAGTTGGAGAATTTGAGGGAGAAGGTAATCAGGTTATTATATGATAAGGGCGGCAGCAGCAGCACCAGCAACAACATCGCCAGCACTTCGAATAGCCTAGCGCAACAACAGCAGCAGCAGCCGCCAGAATCCGTAGAAAATAAAACTTCAGATCCAAATAATGATGAACGGGATCGTGATTCCGAGGAGACCTTTAGTGTCGATGAAGATTTGGATAATGAAGAAGAGTTTCAGGATGTCACTCCCTCAAATTAGAAAAACGTAAAACCCTAAAAAAATAATGAAGAAAATCATTTTAATTTTTTCAAGACCCAGGGGGTGGTCTCCCCCAAATCCACCCTGCAAGTATATTTTATTTATTAATGTGCAATGAAAAAATTGATAAGTTAAAATGACAAAAATTTTTTTTAATTTTAATTTCCTTGAAATTAAAAAAAAAACATCATTTTCAAAAATGTTTTTAAACTGTTATACAAAATTTTATAACTGTTATACTGACGAAAATTCACGAAAACATGGATATGTGTAACACAAAATACATACATTAACATTTTTGAGTAATTTTTGTGTGTATAACAGTTTACAAAATTTTGTATAACAGTTATATATATGTTTGAAAAACTAATTTTTCACATTTTTAAAGCTTTTTATGTTACTTATTTTTGGATTTTTTGCCAATATTGCTAATTTTGCATGTATAACAGTTTAAAAAAATTTGTATAACTGTTATACAATTTTGTCCACATTTTCCATGCACAAGCATGTAACATAATTTTGTGATTTTTTTTGTGATTTTGAGTAATTTATGTGTGTATGACAGTGTCAAAAAATATTGTATAACAGTTATATAACTTCCGAAAATTCTTTTTTTTTAATTCTAAAGCATAAATATGTAAACGATTTTCAAAGTCTTGCGATTTTGAGTATAATTTCTGTGTATAACAGTTTCAAACATTATGTATAACAGTTATAACATTGTTTAAAATTGTATTCTTTTCGAATTTTTAAATTATTTTATGTTAGATATTTCCATATTTTGGCATATATTTGTGATTTTGAGTAAAATAATTATGTACAACAGTGTTAAAAATTGTGCATAACAGTTCGAAAATGTTTCAAAATACATTTTATCGAATTTTTAAAACATTTCATTGGATATTTTCGAGTTTTCTTGGATTTGTTTTGTTTTTAAAAAGAAATATAACTGTTATACGAACATATTTTTTAACTGTTGTACACACAAAAATTCACCAAAAATATCAAATCATGCAATAGTATGCAGTTTCTTAGGTTTTGTTTCAAATGTTTTTTTTTTTCAATTTCTTTTAATATTTTTTTTTTTCGAAATTTTCAACTTTTATAACAGTTAACAAAAAATTGTTTTTGCTGTATAACAGCCATACACTTCCATGGTTGGGCTTAACACACATTCCATTTTTACACATTTTTATAACTGTTATACACTGAAAAAAAAATCATTAAAATCGAGAATATATGGTATTTTATTCTCTTTTTTAATAGTTTTAGCAGTTTTTATAACTGTTATACTGATTTTTGGTAACTGTTATACACATACAATTTCTTTTTTTATAAAATTCCGTGTTTTTTCTTTTAAATTTCAAAATCTTACAGTTCGCTAATTGTTTTAGCAGATTTTATAACTGTTATACTGATTTGTGGTAACTGTTATACACATAAAATTTCCTTCAAAAACAAATTTTTTTTATAGAAATAGCAGTTTATATAACTTTTATACTGATTTTTGGTAACTGTTATACACAAAAAATTTCATTAATTTTTTTTATAAAATTCCGTGTTTTTTCTTCTACATTTCTAAATCCTACATTTCGCTAATGTTTTTAGCACATTTTATAACTGTCATACTGATTTGTAGTAACTGTTATACACATCAAAAAAACCGTTTTTTATAAAATTTCGTGTTTTTTTTAATTTTCAAACCCTTCCTAATGGTTTTAGCAGTTTTTATAACTGTTATACTGATTTGTACTAACTGTTATACACATAAAATTTCCTTCATAAAAAAATTTTTATGGATTCCAAATCAAAAAAATCGATTTGAAATATATATATATATTTTTTTTTTTTTTGTTAAAAAAAATTACTTTTTTTTTTATTATTTATTATAATTTTTTGTTTATTATTAAAAATGTATTACCATACCATTCTAGTCCCTTAATCTAACATAATATTTATTACGATCTCAAATGAATGAATTCTCCATATATAAAAAAATAATGAAGCTACATTCCCCTGAATATAATTTTTTTTCTAGTCAAAAAAAACAAATATTTACTTAATTTAAAAAATTAATATAATTTAAAAATCATTCTAATTATAATGTAATTTTTACACAAACAAAACGATATTATTAATTTTTAAAAACAACAAATATTATATTTTAATTATTTAGATTAAAAAAAACCGAAAATAATTTGCTTGTAGAAAAAAAACTAAATATTGTATGTAAGATTGAATATTAATGTTAGAATAATATGTATGTATGTGAAAACTGAAAACCAAAAAAAAAAGATTTTTTGCTAGTCATGGATTTCTAAAAAATATCCTTCTTTCTTTCTTAATGTAATTTCTTATCTATAAATATAAATCTAAAAAACAATTACCAAAGAATAACTTGTATATTATAACAACAACAAAAAATGTATGAAAAAAATACAACAACACATCAATCTAGTCAATGTTTGATTTTAGTTCTAAACTTTTTATGATTTTTCATTTTTTTTTCTTTAGAAAAAAATTTTAGTATTTTTTTTTTAATTATTTTTGTAATTAAAAAATTTTTGCAAAAAACCCCAAACCTAGTCAAAACTTCTCAAAAAATTGATATATGAAAAACTCTCATATAAAATTTCTCAAAAAATTTTTTTTTTATTTTTTTGTAATTATTTTTTTTTAACACAAACCTAGTAAAAAACCCTTTTAAATATCTTAATATATAAAAAAACAGATTTAATTTTTTTTCTGCAGTTATTTTTTTAATTAAAAATTTTGCAAAAAATAATAACAAACCTAGTCAAAACTCCTCAAAAAATTATATGAAAAAACCAGATATAAAATTTAAAAAAAAATCTATTATTTTTGTATTTTTTTAACTCAAATCCCTAGTCAAAATCCCATTTTAAATATTGTAATATGTAAAAAAATCCCATTTAATTTTTTTGTAATTAAAAATTTTGCAAAAAAAAAAAATCCTTAAAAAAAAATTATATATGAACAATTCCCATATACAATTTCCAAAAAAAAAATACTTATTTTTGTAATTATTTTTTTTTAATCACAAACCTATATAAAAAATTCCATTTCAAATTTTCTCAAAAAAAAAAAAATGTTTACGGCATAACTCTCAAAGCACGAAGCTCTATATGCAAAACCTTAAACAAAAAATATTGTATTAGTAAAAAAAAATCCCAAAAAGCTTATATAAATATTATGACAGAAAAAACTCTTTAAAAAAATACTTGGCAATATAATGTATATTAAATAATAAAAAAAAAATATTTGCAGAATTTGAATATATTGAAAAAAGTCTGCAAATTATTATAATTATATATAAACAAAAAAAAAAAATATTATTAAAAGGTATTATTAAAATTAAAAAAAAAACATACAATAATTTAATATTTAAAATATTACATGTGTAATTTTTAGTTTCTAATATTAATGCTATAACAAAAAAAAAACAAGACACACACAAACACACTTTATCATATATATAAATATATATATATATATATATATATATTTATCATTAAAAAAATAAAAAATACACTTACTCACTAATAAAAAAAAACACACACACTATAAATCCAAGTGGAGATATTTTTTATTACCACATACATCTTCCATCTGAGTGTCCTCAGTCTCAGTTGGAAGGTGTTTTGTGTTAAAGAAAAAACCCCTTGGGATTTAACATGCCCAACCAACACTCTTGCCACCACAATCCCCCCAACTTCTCTAACACAATAACTTTGCATAACTTTGAGAATATTGCAAATATAGATTAAAGTAATAATAATTATTATATATAATATTATAATACACACACACATTCCCACAAAACAAAAAAATTCAAAAAAAAAAAAATTATGTAAAGAAAACAAAACCACAAAAAATACATTTAAATATATTACAAAAAAATTAAAAATAAAAAAATTAAAAAAAATAAATATTGTTAGACTTTTTATTTATATACTCCTCGTATATGGGGATTCATAAAATTTTTTTTTGAAAACCAACCAAAAAAACAAAAAAAAAAATCATTTGGCACTCCACTCCATTCATTCCATACACCCAGCCCCGAAACACCAAACATCATACTCATACTTCCATATGACACTTTTCGGTCACCTTACTATGTCTGTCACCAACTTGTGTTCCACTCATACTCGAAATCCATGTAAGTCATAACATAATTTAAAAAAAAAAGTAAAAACAAATATCATGATTATTAAATAAAAAATAAATTCCATATTTGTCCATATTCGAATTCCATCTCAAGTCTCCAGTATCATTTTCCTTAAAATAGAATTTTATTTTTCCTCCAATAATTTTTTCCCCATTATCATATTTTCAAACAGCATTTTTAAACAATTTTCAAATTTATGTAAATTTTTTTTTTTAAATTTCACATTTTTCCAATCCCAATTTTCCCCCAAACTCCCCCTTTTCTCTCTCATATCTCCCTGTAAATACTGAAAATAATTATTAATATTTTATAATTAATTTTTTTTGTTTCTCTTCTTTTTTCAAGGAATTATCCATCGTTTCGAGGCTGCATTTTGAGTTCAGGATGACCATGACCTCCTCTCCCACAAAAAATAATGCAAATATTGACTTGGATTCAAATGAATGAAGAATTTTGAAAGAACAAATTTTGAACTACTTGCAACTGTATGTACTATGCAGGAAAAAACGAACACGCTAAAAATTGATTTTGAAAAAAATTCAAATTAAAAAAAGGAATCAAAAATCTTTTTTTGTACTACAAAATTGAAAAAAAAAAATTTTTTTTGAACATCAGTTGAAATTGTATTTATGCTTAAAATTGATTTTGAAAAAAAATTCAAATTTTAAAAATCAAGAATATTTTTTGCTACTACAAAATTGAAACTGTTTTTTTGTACATTTTTATATAATTTTTTTGTTTGTTGCGATATGAAAGTATTTTATAATTGTTATATAGGAATTGAAACTTGTAACTCTATTCAGTTTGAAATTTCGAATGTATTACTGGAATCATGTGAAATTTTCGATTTTTTATAATCATTGAGAGATTTATGTATAAAAAATAAATCAAAAATGTCAAACTTTTTCTATATAAGCTCAATGAAAAAAAGAAAAAACAAGTTAGTTTAAAAATTTTGAAATAATTTGAAATAAAAAAAAATTATTTAAAATTAATGTTTTTTTATATATTTTTTTAATATAACAATTTTTGAATTTCGTGATTTCAACATTTTTTCTTCAAAAACATAAGAGAATTATTTTAATTTTTATTCAGAATTATTATATATATTTTTTTATTAATCTTTGGTGGAAAATTTAATTTATTTTAAAATGTAAAAAAAATATAATATAAATGTGATTTTTTTTTTTAATTTGTATACTGAATTTAAAACATTTAAAATTAAAAAAAAATTAAAAAATTCAAATTTAAATTATTTTTTTTTTTATTTAAAAAATTATAAATAAATTTTTTTTTAATAATTCTAATTAAAAATTAAAATAATTCTCGAATGTTTCGAAGAAAATTTTTTTCTATATAAAGCTTACTGAAAAGAAAAAAAAGAGTATTGAAAATTTTAAATAATTAAAAAAATATATCTAAATTTAAAACATTTTTGTTTGAGAATATTTGTTATTTTTTACACATTTTTTTGGTTAAAAAAATTGTTATGTTTAAAAGAAAAGAGTTATTTCAAATTATAAAAGATTTTTTAAAAATGTATAATTTTTTTTAAATACGTATTTATATTTTTAATATCAAAAAAACAATTTACTAAAAAATATATTTGTAGAATATTTTCCATACACTTTAAAGGGGGGACTCCCACCCACCATTCTCGGTTTCAAAAAAATTAATTTTGTATTTTAATTTAATTCGAATCAATAATAATTCAAGAATGTCCCCCACAAAAATTTCAAGTGAAAATCTCAACAACTCTTGAAGATATAGCCGGATTTACTGTGTTAGCATCAAGTGACGGCTAGAGTGATTCTCAAAATTTAAAGGCATTTTCCTCGAAACAGAGTCTTTACGATCTCAAAAACTAATAATCCAATCGGTTCCAATTTTTGACACATTTCTCTGGTATTGTATAACTATCGTATGAACTAGGATAAAGCCAATCGGCAAATAACTTCCCTACTTTTATAACTTAGATAGGCGAATTTCCAAAAAAAAAAAACAAAAAAAAAAAAAAAAATCAAAGGATCCTAGTTCATAACACCCTTGGAATTTCCGGATTCTGATTTTATCATACCCGCCATCAAAAATAACGACTTTTCTTTAATCACCAAAAACATCAACACATTTCCACGACAGAGGGGTCTACGATCCGAAACGTGTCTTACTCGGCCAACGTCTGTCACCTCAGCCCATTGTGTAAAAGCAATAGGGCTGCTACAACAACAACAAAATTTTGAAAATTATTTTTCTTCTCTTTTAAATCTATATATATATATATGTGTGTGTGTGTGTGTTACAAACCTTAACATGCATTGATATTCATTTACCAGCCCAATGAAAATTTTTAAAACTTAAAATCGAGAATTTGGGATGTCCCCTTAAACTATTTTTGAAACAAAAGTTGTATTATATATTTTTTTAAATAACATTTTTTATATATAAATGTTGAGAAGATATAAAATAATATTTCAATTTTATCCAGGCCTTTGTAGAGGCCAATTACTCTACATGGATGTTTTATAAATAACAATTGGTCCTCTAGAAAATTTGATTTTTTTTTCAGTTCAAAATTCAGACTTGAAAACTCTATATTTCTATTTTCAGAAATAGGGTACATCCCACCGATGTGTTCCATCCATGCAAGTAGTATAAATTTGTTCTTTCAATTTCGGTTCAATTATTTAATTTTATATTTGAGAATCAAAGGCAGTAATTTAAAAATTGAGTCTATCAGGTTTTTAATATTTTTTATACTAACCTTTGATTGCCCTCATTAAATCCCTTCTTACAAAACAAAAATCAAAAAATTACATTTATTTTTTTGTTATGACAATTTTTACTAACATATTTTTTCTTTCAGGTGGTGGTGGTGGCCTGTTGTTTGTCTGTCTGTATCTTCCATCTATACGAAACAACACACACACAGGACGAGATTTTCCTTAGCATCAAGAAAATCCAAAAAAAAAAAAAAATAGAAAAGCCTATTTCTCTCAAATGATCTTACAACGACAATCAAATGGAAGATCAAAAAGAAAAAAGGCAACATAAAAAACAAATTTGTAGAAGAAGAAGAGAAAAAGATGATGATGGGGTCATGAGAAGTGAGATGAGATCTTTGGAAGTTTGCATGCCTTCTGAAAGTCCAATACCAATTTGCAACCAAATAAAAATATCTTATGTAGAATGTATTTACTATTATTATTGTTGTTATACTTTTCTAGCTACGTATATAAAATTCAACTGTTGTGTATATTGTTTGTATTTTACCTTAGAGAATATTTTGTAAACAGAGAAAAAGAAATTATTGTAATATTTTTTTTTTTTTTTTTTTTTGAAAATTTTTATATAGCCATTGTAAGAACTTAGTGATTTGAAAAAGTTGTTAATGTTATTAAAAATTTAATATTTTTTTATCTTTTTTTAGTCCTGATTTACATTAGGCAATTTAAAATTGAGTTTTATAAATGAGAGAGAGAGAGATATATAGAGAGAGAGACAACCCTTCACCTCTCTTCTCTTCATCTGTAAAATGCCTAATTTAAATCATGTCTTATAAAATTAAAAAAAGTAATAAATATGTAAATTTGTTTATGTAGTTAAAATAGTCGGTTTCGAAATTGAATTCGAAAATCGATGAATTCAAGTGATTAGCGTATATACCAACAACACCTATGTACACAACTTTGTATTGGGATTTAGTTTGTAAAGTACTCGAATTTATTGGTTTAGATTTTTTCCAAAATTCATTTTTTTTTGTAAAGTATTGACAAACTTTTTTTATTTTTAAGATTTAATTTGTTTTTGTTACTTGAAAAGGGATTGTTTTTCCCAATTTTGTAATGAAATTCCATTAAATTGTTCTTTGGAATTGGTCATTCAATTGGGGGGAAATAACTCATTTACCGCCTGTTTTTTTTTAAGTTCTAAACAAGCGAATTCAAGACACTTTAGGGACCAACCAACCTGGTTTTGTGATAAATCAATCGAATTCGTTCATTCAGAATTTTACAGAAACAGGCTGTTAATTTTTGAAACAGTATTGAGAAATTCGTTTTTTAATGTTTTTTTTTTTATTGTAATGGAACTCTCAGACTTTTTACTTATTTATTCTATTCTTTCAAATAAAAAACAATTCAAAAAAAATTTAAAACAATTTCTCAATCATTTACAAAAATTTAAAAAAAAAACTATTTCTGTAAAGTATTGAGAAATTGTTATACCCTTCACCACAATGTGTGATAAAGGGTATTATGTCTTTGTGCAGGCAAAAGGAATCGAGATAGAGCCATGGTTCCTTTTGAGAATATGCATAGAATCACTTTCTGTGTCGATTTATGTATGTCCGTTCATCTGTTTGTCCGTCCGTCTGTTGATGTTAAATTGTAAACCACGACCTGTACGAATTTTTGATTGGAATCGAATGAAATTTGGCACTGCTAAATTATTTGGACCAAGGACGAACCCTAATTGAATTTTGGAAAAATCGGTTCAGATTTAGATATAGCTCCCATATGCACCAAACTCCCTATATATCTTTCGATTTTCGGTATAGCATACGGAATTAAGTCTACAATGATGTGTGCTAAGTTTCGTGATGAGATCGGTTCATATTTCGATATAGCTCCCATATATATTTTGCGTCCGATGTAAGGTAATTGGTGCATCAAACTCCCTATATATCCTCCGATTTGCACGAATTTTGGCATAGCGTAGGTGCACCAAAGTCCCTTAATATCTTTCGATTTGCACGAAATTTTGCACAGTGTAATGCGTTAGGCGACGTCAGTTAGGATTAATCTGTTGAATATACTCAAAATGGTGAAGGGTATCATATAGTCGGCCCAGTCCGACTTTACCACTTTGCTTACTGGTTTTTATTTTCATTTTGTTTGTGAAAAAATATTTAAGCGTACCAGATTTAAATGTCCTTGGGCATTTTGATTAATAGCTCCTTTTGAAAACATTTCCTTGGTATTTTTGTAAATTATTTTTTTCTTTTTATTTTCATTGAAGTTATTGTTTTTCCCATTTACAGCTTTTATTGTATTTTTTATAGCATATTTTTTTTTTTTTTTTGTTTTTTGACTCTTACATCTCCTATAATTTATTCCTTATCCCTGTCAAAGTCAAAAAGTAAGAAACGGAAGCTAACAGCAATCAAAAATGAAAAACATGCAGAGGAAGATACATACCTGGCATCATCATCATCGTGTAATATTGGCCCCATCTATTTTTCAAAATTCAAAATTTATTTTTCTTCTCTAGCAGCTGGAGCGCACAGATGGTTTCCGGTTCTTATTTTATACAACAATCTTTTATATGCAATTTTCCTGTTCCCTACCAAAAACATTTTATCTGTAACATCAAAACAAAAAAAAAAAAATTTTTTTTTGAAAAATTTTCAGGTAAATTATTTTTTTTCTTATTTGTTTCAAAATTTCGAATTTTTTTTAATAGAAAGATAAAGTGCATGCGTATTTTAAGTTAGTTGTGAACATTTATTTATTTAATTATATATGAAAGAAATGTATATAGTATTGAACTTATATCCAAATATGTAAACACTTAATCTTTGCCATGATTTATATTCAATCGCTATAGGGGTTCGAATGTGAATCTAAAATATAACGACTTGATAACAAAAAACAATCGATTACAATTGTTATGTACAAATCATATGGCAATTGTATGGTCTAATCAAGTCGAACAGTAATTTTATTTACAGTGGTTAATATTTTTTTTTTTTTATTTATATATCTATGTTCTGTTAGAAAAAACTCCATATAGGAAAAGTTCCAGAACGAAAAACTAGAAATTATTCTTGTCTATATATTTTTTTTAAATGCAATTCCTATAGATTTGGGGAAAAAAGAAAAAATAAAATTCAAATTAAATGTTATGGCGGTTTTATAAATATTAATAATTATTTATTATAAAAAATCAAAAAAAAAAACATTTATGTGTGTGTTTGTCACTAACATAAGAGCTTTCTATCTGTGTGTTATCGTTCACATTCTCCTCATATACATATTTTCATAAAGAACACAATAACATAAAAATTCATAATGAAAAAAAAATTAAATATATAATTAAAAAAAAATCAATTTAATATATACATATGTATATATTTAAAAAAAAACGAAATAATAATTTGAAAAAATATATATTTTTAAGGAATTGCTATTAAAAAAATCAATTTAAAAAACAGTGAAATTTTTTTATTAAAAAAATTGAAATTTATTGTTAATAAACTTTTTTAATACAAATTTTTGAATTTTTTTACACAACATTTTCATTTTTTTATACATTTTTTTTTTTGTTTTTAATACAATTTTTTGCAAATTGTTATTAAAAAAATTTATTAAAAATAAGTTTAGAAAATTTTTAATTTATTTAAAATAAATACTTTTTCAGTTAAAAAAATTGCTAAAAATAAAATAATTTTAATTATTATATATTTTAATTAAATTATATTATTATGTATTTTTTTAATTAAAATTTTTTAATTTTTCCAAAAAAAATCGATTTTTTCTTAAATTTAAAATTTTTGTTTGTCCGGAATTAAACTATAAAAATAATAATATATATGTAATTAAAAACGTTTTCATTCCTCCACACACAATATAGACATTTCACCATCACCACTGCCCTTTTTAGTTAAATGTTTATTTTCTCTATCATTCTCACAATCGCAACAACAACAACAAAAAAAATGAAAAATAACTTTTATGTAATAATTCAATAATTCTCATTTCACACTACGCAAAAAAAATCATGGTAATAATAATTCCTTTTTTATTTATAATATTTTATTAAATAATTTTTAATTAATTTTTATATATAGTTTTTTATATTTTTTTTCATAAATTTAATTTACCTCCTTTATTTGTTTTAAATTAAAAATTTACAAAAATAAAATCCAATTCTTAAAGTGCTATTATTTTTATTTTTTTAAAAATAATATATAATATTTTTTATTATATAAGAAAATACTAATGACATATTTTTTTCTTGTTTTCTATTTTTCTCTTCCTTCTTAACGTTTTTTTATTTCTATTTTCTTCAAAAAAAAAAAAAAAAAAAAAAAAAAACAAAAAACAAAAAAAAATGTTTTTCTTTTCCAAATTTTTTGCGGGGTTGTTTCCACCTCTTTTTTTTTTGTCACCACCCAACACCCCCAGATGGTTCCACTGGCAGATTAGGTGGCGCTGCCGACTATTTGCAACGACGACGTCATAGCAGTCGCCTAAAACGCAGTCCCCTAACTAGTCCCCTGCCGCACATGCTGGCGGCAGGTTCTTCATCAGCAGCCACGGCCGTAGCTGGTCTACCCGGAAGCAGCGCGGGTGGTGTGATAAAATTTGAACCAAGCACAAATCTCGATGAAAACGAGGAGAAATACATATTACCATCATCATCAGCATCGCATGCCGGCCTTCGCACCGAAGACGATGAGAACGACGATGACGACGACGGCGGCTGCATGGAAAGCGAACAGCCATGTGATTTACGTTTGCCGAGCCATTTTAAATTGAATCTGGTCTCAATGGCCCTGCAACAGGCAGCTGTGGCTGCCGGTGCGGCCATGATTAGTGGAGCAGCAGCAGGCGGTGGAGGTGGCGGCGGCGTTGGCGGTACCACGGTAGCTGGTGGCGGCGGAACATCAACAGGTATGACCACGGCTACACAATTGCAACAGGCTGCCTTACATACCATAGCTGCGGTGGCAACATCACACCAGACCCACGGGTTGCATCAGTCCCATGCTGCCACACATGCCTTTATGAATTTTCCACCGGGAACTGCTGGTGGTGGTGGTGATACATCACCCAAACGCCGCTACAGTAGCAGTAGTGGAGGTGGTGGCGGTGGCGTTACACCAGTTCCGGGTAGTCTATTGACCACTGCTACGGGTGTTACGGGTCCGTCTGCAGCCAGTTCAACTGGCCTGACAGCCAGTACACCGGGTGGTGGTCCATCTACCTCGGCCATTGTGGCACCGCACACACCCTCCAGTACGGCAACATCGTCGGCGGGCAGTAGTTCGGTGGCGGGAATAAGTGGTGCGGGTGGTTCTGGTAGTGCTGGGGCCACTGTGGGTGGTGGTGGCGTTGCAGGTTCAGGCGGTGCTCCAGCCAACTGGGGCGGCGCCTACACCTGCGAACGTTGTGGCAATTCTTATGCACGTCCCCATAGCCTTAATAGACATGTACGTTTCGAGTGCGGCGTTGAACCCAAGTTCGAGTGCCCCATTTGTCACAAGAAATCAAAGCATAAACATAACCTTGTGCTGCACATGCGCACCCATCAACATCGATGATATAATCGATGACGATATAATAGTACCGGTAGGACAAAGTCGACGACAGCATCATCGCCATCCATACGATCTATATTAGCTTATAAATCCCAACAACAACAACAAAAACTAAAACAATATTTTAATAGAACAGCAACAACAACCTGCATTAAGAGAATTTTAAAATTGACAGCCTAATAGTGAGAGAGCAAAAAAGAGGAGAAAAAGAGAGTGAGGGGAAAAAATATAAAAATGAAGCTTGGGTATTTAAAAAAAAAACAATTTTCAAAATATTTTTAATAGGTTTTTTTTTAAATATTCATTAAATAAAATTTTGAAAAGAGAATTTTAAAATTGACAGCCTAATAATGAGAGCGAGCCTCAAGAGAGAGATAGAAGGAGTGGAAAAAATATAAAAATGAAGCTTGGGTATTTGAAAAAAAATTTCAAAATATTTTTAATAGGGTTTTTTTTTAAATATTCATTAAATGAAATTTTGACAATTCAAAAAAAATTAAATTTTTTATAAAAAAATTTGAAAATATTTTTAAAAAATTTTAAAAATTTTTATTAAAAAAATTAAATAAAAGAATATTTAAAAAAAATCCCCATTAAAATTTTTTGGCTTTATTTTCAAATATAGAAAATTTTTAACCGTGAATATCTCAAATACAAATTTTTCAAACATTTATTTCCAAACTTTAATTTAAAAAAAATTAAAATTTTAATTAAAAAAATTTAAAAATTTTAATTAAAAAAGAAAAACAAATGGAAATGTTTCCGCTTAATTTGTATACCTTTTTGTGAGCGAGCCTCAAGAGAGAGAGAGAGAGATAGAAGTTGTGGAAAAAAGGAAAACTTGAAGCTTGGGTATTTGAAAAAAATCAAAATATTTTTAATAGGGATTTTTTTTTAAATATTCATTAAATAACATTTTTGAAAATATAAAAAAAATTGGAAAATTTAAAAAGGAAAAAAATTTTTAAATTTTTTTAAAAAAAATTTGAAAATTTAAAAATTCTTATTAAAAAATCCACATTAAAATATGTTGACATTTTTCAAATATCGAAATTTTTTTCAAACATTTATTTTCAAATTTTTATAAAAAAAAATAAAATATTTAATTAAAAAAATTAAAAAATTTTAATAAAAAAAATTTAAAAATTTTAATTAAAAAAATAAAAAAATTCCACTTTTTTTATTAAAAAAAATTTTTAAATAAACAAAAAAATATATTAAAAAAATAATTTTTTTAATTAAAAAAAGTGGAAATTTTTTATTTTTTTTAATTAAAATTTTTAAATTTTTTTAATTAAAATTTTTAAATTGTTTTAATTAAACTTTTTAAATTTTTTTAATTAAAATTTTTAAATTTTTTTAATTAAAATTTTTAAATTTTTTTAATTAAAATTTTTAAATTTTTTTAAGGAAGGAAAGGAATTTTTTAATTCACTTTGATAAAAACAATTTTTAAACATTGCTTTAATTTTTTCATAAAATTTTTATTAAAAAATAAATTTAATTAAACAATTGTTTTTTAAACTTTTTTTATAAAAAATTAAAAAAAAATTAATAAAAATATTTTTTAAATTCCCTTTTGAGATTTTTGTGCTAAAAAATTTTTTGTATGTATGTAAAAAATTTTGAAAATTTTCCGCTTCACTTTTATACCTTTTCCCCCCAGGTTCAGAAGAGAGTAGAATGAAAAAATAATATTGAGTGAGAATATTACATAAAAAAAATTAGGAAAAAATTTCATAATTCTCAGCAGAGTTTAGAACACACTTCTATTTTTTTTTTTTTATATAATACAGCACGATTGTGATGATTTATTTTTTTAAATAATATTTTTTTTCAATGATCTTGAATTTTCTTAGTCCATTTTTTTAAGAATTGCAATTAAAAAAAACTTAGTTTTTTTAATAATGTTTAATAAAGGAAACTGCATTAGATTCTCTGGTGACAAATTTGGAGGAGGATGAAGAGAGGAGGTATTAAAAAAAAATGAGAAAAGTTTGTTTTCGAAGAATTGTTATTGTTTTTTTTTTTAATTAAAAAAAAATATTTAATTTTTTTTGTAAATTATAACTGATGATCTCAATATTACAACAAAAAAATAAAAACGGAAAACCTATGCATTTTTTCATAAAAAACATAAAGCAACAACAACAATAAACTACTTAAATTATAACAAAAAAATACCCTAGAGAAAAAAAAACGCAAAATAAAAATTCTTCAGAAAAAGAAACTTTTCTTAGAAAAAAAAAACAAACAAACAAATTGAACATAACCTCAACCAACAAAACTTGGGTTTAATGAACGCTATAACGAAACATAAAAAATAAATTTAAAAAAATATGCCTTCTTAGTTTTCGTATAAACAAAATATATAAATATATATTTATTATAAAAAATTATTATATATATTTTTATATATATAAGAAAAGCAACCAACCAATAATTGAAGTCAGCATCTAAGTTAAGTGTGCAGTAATATTTAATTTTTAAAAACAAAATATTTATATATATATAAGAAAGAAAACTAAAACTAAAAAAATCCGTAGCCACTACCCCCTGAAAAAAAAACAACAGCAACAACAACAAGAAATCCTTAGATAAAAACGAAACTAATTGTGAGCTAAATGTGCAATAATTAATTATTAAAAAAAACAAAATAATTTAAATTTATAAAACCAAACAAAAACAACAACTACAACCTAAACGACAATTAGCACCAATTTTATAAATTTAGGAAAAAGAAAAAAACAAAAACAAAATACTACAACATTCAAGTAAAACAAAAAACCAACAATTTGTTAACTAATCACGCTTATTATAATAACAAAAAAACAACAACAACTACACCCATAACATTATCTACACCACCCACTCCCCCCTCCGGGTCACCCACAATTCACACACACACGAAAAAATTCCACAGTTTTTTTTTTAGAAGCATCACTGCAAGTTTTTAGGAAACATTTTGGTTAGGTATGAGAGCAAGGAAAATTCGAGAGAGAGAGAGTGAAAACAAGAAGGGAGAGCACACCCATAAGATAATGTAGAGAGAGAGAGAGAAAGGGAGAAGAAAGGGGAGAGAGACAGAAGTTTTTTTTTTAATTTAAACTTCAAAGCCTTTGGATGTGGAGCACAGCAATAAGATAATGTAGAGAGAGAGAGAAGGGGAGAAGAAAAGGGAGAGAGAGACAGATTTTTTTTTTTTAATTTAGAACTTCAAAGCCTTTGGATTTGGAGCACACCTATAAGATAATGTAACGAGAGAGAGAGGGAGAGAGAGAGAAGGGGAGAAGAACGGGGAGAGAGACAGAAGTTTTTTTTAAATTCAGAACTTCAAAGCCTTTGGATTTTTCTAAAGAGAGAGAGATAAATATAATCATGTGATATTTGAAGAAAAGAGAGGGAGAGAGAGGTGGAATATACAAAGTGAGAACTTTCTGATCACATATGGCCACTTAAAACCAGGCTGCTCGCGAATGATTCAAAATACATTCTTTTCGTTTTGTGCTGCTCATTTTACGTATGAATTTATGTCGATAAATTCTTTACCAAAGGAGCATTCGGCAAAGAATGTTCGCACACACACATAACAAACGAATGAGAGCACACAACAACCGGATCGTTCGTTTCGTTTGGTAGTTGAAATTCTTTCTGACATTCTCTCTCACAAATGAAAACGGCAACAACAACAATAACAACAACAAACGCGAGTGCTCAAAACAGCAAACGTTCGTGAACGTTGGACATGTGTTTTGTTATTCCCAGGGTGCGCACACAAAAACGCTGAGAATGCATTCAACAATACATTCTTTTCGTTTTGTGCTCATTTTACGAATGAATTTATGCCAATAAATTCTTTACCAAACGAGCATTCGTCAAAGAATGTTCTCACACACACGCACACACATAACAAACGAGTGAGAGCACACAACAACATTCGTTCGTTCGTTTCGTTTGATGGTTGAAATTCTTTCTCACATTCTCTCTCACGAATGAAAACCAACATTCCCAAATTCTCGCGAATGTTCAAAACGGCAACAATAACAACAAACGTTCATTGATTTCCGATTCCGACCACCAACTACCCCAAGATACCTGGGAGTAACGTTCTACAGCCTTTTCAAGTCGTCCACGTAAGCCATAGCTTTATGCGATGTAAGCTGAGTAGTAGGAACAAGGTCCTCAAGTCGCTAGCCGGCAGCACTTGGGGCGCTGACAAAGAAACCTTGTTGATCTCTTATAAAGCAATAGGCCAGCGGTCAGTGGTAAGCTATGCAGCGCCAGTGTGGTTCGCGAATGTTAGTAATACGCTGTGGAAGAATATCCAGACCTGCCAGAACGCTGCCCTGAGAACTGCAACAGGGTGTCTCCTCAAAAAAATGTTCTTCACCAATAAATGCTCGCGAAAGAATGAATCGACGACGCTTTCAGCGAAATTTTATCGTTCGTGATTTTTTCGTACAATGCGGCGAACATTCGCGAGAGATTGCAAATGCTTGTGCATTCATTGTAACTTTGTAACATTCGCGACAAATTGAAAACATTCGAATTCTCGCGCGTGAGTATTCGTGAGAAAGAGCGCATTTTAATCATTCTTCACACCCTGCTTAAAACATTTCTTTCTTTCTTAATTTTATAAAAAAAAAAATTGTATAATATTTATTAAAAAAATTGGAAAATTTTTATTAAAAAAAAAATTGGAAAATTTTTATTTAAAAAAAAAATAAAATTTTTATTAAAAAAAGTTCATAAAATTTTATCAAAAAATTAAAAAAGTTGCAAAAATGTTTATCAAAAAATTGGAAATTTTTATCAAAAAAATTTAAAATTTTTATTTAATAATTGTAAAGAACTTGCAAATTTTTTTTAACAATTACAAAATTTTTCCTAAAAAAAAATTGCAAAGATTTTTATTTAAAAAAGTAGAAGTTAAAAAATGCGAATTTTTTTCAATTTTCGACTATCTTCCGATTTCTTTACGACTTGTCTGAAACGCCGAGAGAAAAACCTAAACATCAGCTATCATTTGTCGCATTCGAATTTCCTCTCTCTTTTATTACGAGATTTTTTTTAATTCTTCCCTTATAGCTTCTCCTCCCGAAAGTTCCAGTAATTTTCCCCCAAAAACCATATATTTTTTGAAGAGCAATTCTGTGTCAGTATGATTACTTTTTTTGTTGTTGTTATTAATTTTTTTTTAATTGTTAAACTCTGTGGGAAAAGGTTTTTTTTTTCTTAGGGGAACGAGAGTGTGATACAACCAAACTGGTTTAGAATAGGTAAAATATTAAAAAAAAAAAACAATGAACCGAATGTGATATGTATTTATAAAATACGCAATGTTAAAGATAGATCTTTTCCTGCAGACCACCGACCACGCACATAGTGAGAGAAAAAGAAAAACGAAAAATAAGTATTTAAATTATTGCTCTTTTACGATGATCTCAAATTTGTTTTTTGGGGGAAGAAGGGATTTTTTGAAAGAGAATAAAAAATATGAAGTATTGATTGGAACCAGGGAAGAAGGAGGAAAAAAATAGAAAAAATATGAATTAGAAAAGGGCTCCGATTTTTTTTCGGAAATATTTCTCCATTTTTTTCAAAAATGTTGCCCCCAATATTCCAAAATGTTGGCGCTCAACATTTTAAAAAGTTGCCGAACATTTAAAAATGTTGGCTCAACATTAAAAAGTCTCTTCGCAACATTTTAAAATGTTGCAGCAACATGTCGACATGTTGCGAAGAGTCTTTTGAATGTTGATGCAACATTTTTAAATGTTAGGCAACTTTTTTGAAATTTGGAATATTGGGGCAACATTTTTATAAATTTTGCATCAACATTCAAAAGCCTCTTCGAAACATTCTGAAATGTTGCAGCAACATGTCGAAATGTTTGAGCAACATTTTTTTATGTGGCAACATTTAATATTTTTATTAAGACAACATTTTGAAATGTTGAAAAAAAAATGCTTTGCCAATTTAAAAAAAATGCTTTGCCAACATTTAGGCATTTTGAAGCAACACTTTGGAGTCTGCCGTCAATTTTTACAAATGTTGTTGCAACATTGCAAAATGTTGAATCCTATTTTAAAATGTTTAAATGCTATTTGAAATGTTGTTGAAATATATTTTTTAATGTTGAAGCAACATTTTCAAATGTTGAGTTCAATTTTTAAATGTTGAGACACATTTTGGAATGTTAAGGCAACATTTAGAAATGTTGAGGAACATTTTTAAAATGTTTAGACACGCTTTGGAATGTTGAGGCAACATTTTTAAATGTTGAAGCAACATTTTTAGATGTTGAGGCAACATTTTTAAATTTTGATGTAACATTTTTAAATATTAATGCAACATTTTTAAATGTTGAATAAACATTTTCGAATGTTGAGGAACATTTTTAAAATGTTTAGACACGCTTTGAAATGTTGAGGTAACATTTTTCAATGTTGATGCAACATTTGAAAATTTTGAGGCAATATTTTCGAATGCTGACGCACCATTTTTGTGTGTTGAGTGAGGCCACATTTATAAATGTTGAGCCAATATTTTTAAATGTTGAAGCAACGTTTCAAATGTTGAGGAACATTTTCGAATGTTGAGAAACATTTTGGAATGTTGATAAACATTTTTAAAATGTTTAGATACGCTTTGGAATGTTGAGGTAACATTTTAAAATGTTGATGCAACATTTTCAAATGTTGACGCACCATTTTTGAGTGTTGAGACACACTTTGGAATGTTGAGGCAACATTTTTAAATGTTGCAACATATATTCAAATATTGAATGAACATTTTCGAATGTTGAGGAACATTTTTAAAATGTTTAGACACGCTTTGGAATGTTAAGGCAACATTTTAAATGTTAATGCAACATTATTAAATTTTGATGCAACATTTCCAAATGTTGAGGCAACATTTTCTAATATTGAGGCAACATTTTAAAATGTTTCTGAAGAAATTGCAATGTTGCGAAACCATTTTTTCAAACCTATAATGTGAGTGACTGTCCACTCCCTTGAATTTTCTTCAAAAATTTCTTTCTCTCTTCATATTCAAAGCAGTGGGGTGTGCTCCCCGGCATAATGTAGGCCCTAATTTGTTTTTATAAGAAAAATGCGAATGAAATGAAAAACAAACCCCCACTAGGTTTAGGCATCGAAATGAAACTGGATAACTATTGTGATAGCAATTGTGAGCGATTTGTGCATAAAAAAAAAGAAATGGCTAAAGAAACTTTTTTGTAAGCTTTTTTATAAAAAAAAAACAAACAAACAACTTTTTTATTTGTTTTAATTTTTTTTTTATTTTTGTGATTAATGTGTATAACACTTTAAAAGAAAATAGTTTAACTAGTCAATGAAAAAAAACTAACGTTTTAAAAAAATATATAAATGAGAAACGAAAAGAAATGACAAAATGTAAGGTGAGAATCAGAGAGAGAGAGAGAGATAGGGAGAGAACTATATATATTTTAGAGGAAGTATGATAGATGAGAGAGCGAGAGTCAGTAACATTGAGGAGAGGTTTAGGTATAACTAAAACAAATAAATAAAATATAAAATAAAATAAAAACTAAAAATCGAAAAAATAAAACAATCACACCCAAAAACACGCCAACTACTACACCCCCACAACACTTATTTGTAAATAACGAAGAAATATTGTTTTTTTAATAAATAAATAAGATATAAAAAATATTTAGAAAAAATATTTTCATATTTTGTTGAAACATAAAAAAAAACAAAGATATATATTTACACCAAAAACAACAACAACTACACCACCCCCAAAACGAGAAAAAAACAAATCCTTCCCCCCACGAAATCAAGCAGAAGACCAATAACAAAATAAAATTAAAAAATAAATATATTTACACTTTTTAAAAAACAACAACAACACGAGAACTGCATTTAGCTTTGCAAACAACAATAACAATATAAAGAATTTAATAACAAACAAAAAACAATAATAATGCACCCTAAAAAAAAGAAACAAAAAAATAAAACCCCTCACAAAAAATTAATTTCTTTTCAAGCAAAACAAAAAAAGCCGTCCTCTTTTTTAAAAAAAAAAAAAAACGAAAAACAAATAATTCAGCAACCAGAAAAAAATTGAGAACTCTTTACGCAAAATAAATAAACAAAAAGGAAATCAATAATTTTCGGTATTGTGTGTCTTTTTGCAAAGCTTTTGTTTAACAAAAAAAATTAAAAAAAAACAATTTAAAAAATCTAATTTTTTCCAATCACCAACACCACGAACGACTCAAAAAAATTTCAAACACATTATTTTCAAATTCAATACACAACAACAAACAACACACACACTTTACGATCTCTATTTAACGTTATGAATAAATAATTATTATTGTTATATTACTATTAACTAATAAAAAATATATATATTCTTAAATTAATTAAAAAAATAAAAACAAGGTCCTTCAGAAGAAAAAACAAATTATTTTATAATAATGATAAATGTTATATATGAATTGCCTTGGTTTTTTATATATATATAAATATTATACATTAAATATATATTTTATTCTTATTCTTGAAAATAGCTTTTCTAGTTTTTATTATTATCTATATATTTCGTATATATATTTGTATATTATTATATATTTTTTTTGTAATTATTAATTTAATTTTAAAATTTTCTCTTTTCTTAATTATTAATTTTTTTATTTGTATATGTGTATATATATGTAACAAAATTTCTATATATATATATATATATATATATTTGTAGTAGTTTATTTCATTCCACTAAAACAAAACTAATTTGAAAAAAATTTGGGAGAGAGAGAGAGGAAGTACAATAAATAAAAAAATAAATAGGTCTGGCAATATATTCCTGAACATATTTTGGTTAACATAACTTTACCCTTATGCCTAAAAATCTGTATAAATTAATGAAGAATTTTCAAAATATATAATTTTTTAAAAAAAAATAATTTTCTAAATTTTTACTTTTAGAAAATTTCCCAAAAAAAATTTTTTTTTTCAATTTAATTTTGTTGGCTCCTTTTATTTTTCCTTTCAAAAATATTGTTTAGGCAACATTTTATAATGTTGAGGCAACATTTTTCAATGTTGAGGCAACATTTTAAAATGTTGAGGCAACATTTTATAATGTTGAGGTAATATTTTATAATGTTGAGGTAACTTTTTATAATGTTGAGGCAACATTTTATAATGTTGAGGCAAGATTTTTAATGTTTAGGCAACATTTTTAAATGTTGAGGCAATATTTTACAATGTTGAGGCAACATTTTATAATGTTGAAGCAACATTTTATAATGTTGAGGCAACATTTTTCAATGTTGAGGCAACATTTTTCAATGTTGAGGCAACATTTTATAATGTTGAGGCAACATTTTACAATGTTGAAGCAATTTTTTCTTTGTTGAGGCAAGATTTTTAATGTTGAGGCAACATTTGAAGATACTAAGACAACATTCTTCAATGTTGAGGCAACATTTTTTTATGTTGATTCAACATTTTATAATGTTATTTCAACATTTGTTAATGTTGAGGCAACATTTTATAATGTTGAGGCAAGATTTTTAATGTTTAGGCAACCTTTTTATTGTTGAGGCAACATTTGAAAATGTTTAGGCAACAGTTTTCAATGTTGAGGAAACCTTTTTTAATGTTGAGGCAACATTTGTATATACTGAGATACATTTTAAATTGTTGAAATATATTGAGACACATTCTAGAAATATACACACATATATACACACATTCTAGAAAGTTTATGCAATATTTACAAATGTTGGGACACATTTTCGAATGTTGCGACACATTTTCAAATGTTGAGGCAAATTTTTAAAATGTTCCGGTAACATTTCCAAAACGACGAAACGCATATTGAAATGTTGAGACTACCTTATGAAATTCTGAGATACATTTATGAATTTCGAGACACATTTTGAAATGTTCAAACAATACCATGAAATGTTGATGCAACATTTTTCAATGTCACTGCAACATTTTTAAAAGTCGATGCTACATTTAACATTCTCAAGCAATTTTTTTTTAATTTTCAAACAACAATTCCAAATTTTGAGGCAAATTTTTTAACACTTTAGAAATGTTGCTATAAAATATTGAAACTATTTTTGTTTGTTTTGTGAGACAAAATTTAAATAATTTAGAATTCGATTAGAATGTAGGAATGTAGAATCCGATTTTAAAATGTTGTGAAACATTTTCATATGTTGAGACAGGTTGTACAAATGTTGAAGCAATATTTTTAAATGTTGAGGATACATTTCCGCATTTTGAGCCAACATTTTCAAATGTTGCTGTAAAATTTGCAAATGTTGAGCCATCATTTTGGAATTTAGAGTCAGATTTTAAAATATTGCGAAACATTTTGAGCCAATATTTAAAAATCCGATTTGATTATAACATTTTTAAATGTTGCGAAATATTTTCAAATGTTGAGGAAACATCTTTGGAATGTAAGGTAGGATTTTAAAATGTTGCGAAGTATTTTCAAATGTTGAGGCAGGATGTAAAAATGTTGACGCAACATTTCTACATTTTGAACCAACATTTGAGGCAACATTTTGGAATGTAAAGACCGATTTTCAAATGTTGCTATAAAATTTACAAATGTAGAGCCGGATTTAAATATTTCCTTTTTAATATTAAATTATTTTTTTCTCCCTAATAAAAATTAAAATTTTAAAACAATCTAAAAAAAATTCAATTCTTCATTCAAAAATCCCCTCTCTTTCTCTTCGACAGTTTTTCAAAATAGTTTATTTTAAATCTTCTTTAAAAATAAAATAATTTTCTCTTTTTTTTTTTTTTGTTTTTAATTATCATTAATAATAATTAATAACTATGTATACATATATATATTTTATTTTTTAACTATATCTACTATATATAAAAAATAACATACAAAGAAAACAAACAAAAAATCCAACAATTTTGTGCTGTGAAATCTAGAAAAAAAAAGAAATGTGATAGAAAATATTTTCATTATTTTTTGTCTTTGGTGAACAAGAAAAAAACGAAACAAAGTTTTGTTTCAACCGAATGCATGCTGCTCTGGTCTCTGAAGCCATCCCCCCATGGTTAAAATTTTTCTGTGTTTTTTTTTTTTGAGGAAGAAGGAGAAGGATTTAAACGTAACAAGAATAGAAAATACAAAAAAAAAACGAAAAACGATACACAAAACAAAAATGGCGCAAAATTGATTTATGTTTTACTAAAGGGGTGGGGATGAGGGAAGATTTTCATAACAAAAATTTGAGAAATATTTTTGACCAGCAAATATTAAGTCACCTCTTAAATAATGGCCTATCTTTTTTGAAACACATTTTTATTTGTATTTAATATTTTTATAAAAAAAATTATTCCATATTAATAAAAAAACACATTTTATTAATATTGTGATTACTTTTTCAAAATTCTTTGATCTCATGTTATAAGTATTGTTTTTTTATTATATATTATACAACATATATACATAATTTCCACAAACACAATTTGGCTTTTAGAAAATAAGATTTATGGGGAGAGGTAAAAAAATCGACAATTAAAAAAAAAGACAAAAAAATAAATAACAGGGTCTCTATAATATCTGTTCTTAATTAAAAAAAAAAAATTAAATCCTACTAAAAAAATTTTTACACTCAGAAAAAAAATTGAAAATTCAACTTTTAAATTTTAGAAAAAAAAATAATATTAGAAACATTTTCCTGTAATCAAAAACTTTTTGGCAACAATTAGAATTTTATTTTTACACTCGAAAAAAAAATTTTCTAATTTTAACGAGTGGATACACTCAAAAAAAAAAATTAAAACTCACATGAATATTATTTCCGTCATTTAATCACATTTTCAATTTGAAACTTGTAATTTTTTCAAAGAATTTTAAACTCAGAAAAAAATGTTTGAAATTAAAATTTAAGAATTTTTTTCAAATAAACATTTTAACTGTTATTTAATCAACACTTTTCAATTAAAAAAAAAATAATTTTTTTTTTTTTTTTGAAAAAATGATACACTCAGAAAAAAATTGTTTGGCAAATATTTTTTAATAATTTAATAGTCACATAAACATTATTTCTACGATTTTATTACATTTTCAATTTGAAATTTGTATTTTTTTTTTTTTTTGAAAAAATGTTTACACTCAGAAAAAAAGTTAGCATATGTTTTTGAAATTATAATTTTAGACAAAATTTTCAAATAAACATTATAAATGTCATTTAATCAATATTTTTCAATTAAAAAAAAAATATTTTTCTTTTTTTGAAAAAAATTATACACTCAGAAAAAAATTGTTTGGCAAATATTTTTTAATAACTTAATAGTCACATAAACATTATTTCTACAATTTTATCAAATTTTCAATTTAAAATTTGTAATTTTTTTAAAAAAAAAAAATTTTACACTCAGAAAAAAATGTTAGCAAATTATTTTGAAACATACATTTTTTTAGAAAAAAAAAAATTCAAATAAACATTATATCTGTTATATAATCAATATTTTTCAATTAAAAAAAATTAAAAATTTTTTTGAAAAATAATGATACACTCAGAAAAAAATTGTTTGGCAGATATTTTCTAATAACTTAATAGTCACATAAACATTATTTCTACGATTTTATTACATTTTCAATTTGAATTTGATTTTTTTTTTTTTTTTTTTTTTTTTTTTTGTAAAAAATGTTTACACTCAGAAAAAAAGTTAGCATATGTTTTTGAAATTAAAATTTTAGACAAAATTTTCAAATAAACATTATAAATGTAATTTAATCAATATTTTTAATCAAAAAATTTCAATTTTTTTTTTCAAAAAAAAAAATAAATAAAAATGTTTACACTCAGAAAAAAATTGTTTGTCAAATATTTTTTTAATAACTTAATAGTCACTTAAACTACTATTTCAAATATTCTATTACATATTCCATTTGAAATTTGTAATTTTTTGAAAAAAAATATTACACTCAGAAAAAAATGTTAGCTGATATTTTTGAAATTAAAATTTTAGAAAATTTTTCTAAATAAACATGTCATTTAATCAATATTTTTCAATAAAAAAAATTTGAATTTTTTTCAAATAAAAAATTTTTTTTTTTTCAAACAAATAATATATATATATATATATATATATATATCAAAAAAAATTTAACAGATTTTTTCGAAATTGAAATTTTAGAGCCTGGCATGATTTACAATATTTTACTGTCGATTTCCATTGTAACCTTCTCCCCATGACCCCTCAATGTGTTTCGGATTTAAGAGAAAATATATTTGCTGGTCACCTCCCCTCCCTCGCTCATACACCCAAAAAAGGGCATAGTAAAACATACAAATATTTTTTTTCTTTTGGACAAAAACGAAAAAGAAATGAACATAAGAACGGCTTTGTTGTGATCTAAATTTAATTTATAACTATTATTATTATTACTATTACTAAAACACATATACACACACTCTATACATACTATATTATATATATAATATTTAAAAATTTATCATTGGCATTTTTTGTTTTTGTAATTTTTTTAAGCAAAAAAAAAAAATAATAATTTCGGTCAGTATTCGCAAAAAAAGATATAAACTAAAATTAAATCTTTAAAAAAAAATATTTTTTTCTAAAAAAAAAAATATTTAAAAAAAATATTTTTTTCTAAAAATTTTTACGAAAAAAAAAAGTCAAATTGATTTTTAATTTCTTGCTTCTACTAGAAAAAAATATCACATAAAAAATTTTCTTCTTCTTTAAAAAAAAAATTGATTTAGTTGTAATACTTAATAATTTTTTTTTTAATTTAATTTTTTTTTGGCTATAATATAATATTGTATTTCTGAAGAAAAAAAATTGAAAAAGAAAATCTATTGGTAAAGTCATCTAGTTTTTTTTTTCATTATATTGTGGAATTAATAATAAGAATTATTTTTTATTTACATATATATATGTGTGCAATTTCTTCGCTAGTCATACACAAAAAAATTGCATAAGTTTTTACAGTTATTTTTTTGTTTAATTATTTTCTATAATTATAATTATTAAAATATATATTTTTTTGCTGTAAATACACACACACAACTTACACCTAACCTAAAATTAAAAAAAAAGAAAATAATTTAAAAATCAACAACAACAAGTCAGGGTGGTAGTTGTGTAGTTTATATTAATTTTTTTAAGAAAACATATAATATAAATAAAATATAATTAATATTAATTTTTATTATTAATCTAAATATTAATTATTTTTAATCTATATATGCCTCATATAGATTCTCTTTTATTTTTGTTAGTGATTTTTTTTTTTGTAAAACAAACACACAATAATAATAATAAAAAAGTATAGTTAATTTTTTATAATAATAAAACAGAATAGTTTATAAAACATACACACATACATATATGCTAACTCTTAAACAAAAAATATTTTTTTATTTACTACTACTACTTTTTTTTAATTTTCACTTAAGGTTGTGGTTTTTATAGTTTAAATTAAAAAATATATATAACTATTATTATTTTTTATATATATTAATACTAATCCATAAACGTCTATTCTATTTTTTTGTATGTCTATGTATTTTTATTTTTTTTTTCTAAAACTGTATTGTTGGTTTGAAATTAAAAAAAAAAATCACTTTGAAACTGAAAAAATTAAGAGAAGGGAAAATATTTTTTTTTTATTTTAATAATCAAAAAAAAAATCAAATAAATAATCGTTTTTTTCAATTTTAAATCAATTTGTAATGATTTGAAAATTTTAATTTTTTTAATTGAAATTTTGAATTAAAAAAAAAAAAAAAATTACACTCAGAAAAAAATTTATAAAATTAAAAATTTTTTTTAATGAATCTTAGAGTCTGTAATGATTAATTTCACATTATTTAATCAATTTGTTTTGATTTAAAAAAGTTTCTTGATTTGAATATTTTCAAAAAATTATATTATATTTTCAAAAAAATTACACTCAGAAAAAAATTATAAAATCAATATTTTTTTCAAATAATAATTAATTAAACACCCATTTTAAAAAGTTATAAATCAATATTTTTGATTTGAAATTTTTAAAAAATTTTTATTTTTTTTTAATTTTTTAAAAAAATTACACTCAGAAAAATTTTATAAAATCAATATATTTTAAAAAGAATTTTAAATTTTTTTTAATCAATTTTTCTTGATTTGAAAATTTTCAAAAAATTAAATATATTATTTTATTAAAAAAAATTACACTCAGAAAAAAATATATATATTCTAAAAAATTACACTCAGAAAAAAAAACTATATAAAATCAATATTTTTTTTTAAATGAATTTTTAGAAAAAAAAATTAATTTTCTAAGAAATTATAATTATTTTTGAAAAAGAATTTTTAAAAAAAAATACACTCAGAAAAAAAAATTAAAAAATCTATATTTTTTAAAATGAGTTTTTAGAGCCTTGAATTATTTGTTGAATATTACTAAATCAATTTTTATTGACTTGAAATTTTTAAATTTAAAAAAAAAATACACTCAGAAAAAAAATAAAATCAATATTTTTAAAATGAATGTTAATATTGTTTAATCAATATTTTTTTCATAAATTTCAATATTTTGTTTTAATTTTTTTTGTAATAATTTGTTTCATAAATTTCAATATTTTGTTTTAATTTTTTTTTTAATCAATATTTTTTTCATAAATTTAAATATTTGGTTTTAATTTTTTTTCGAGTGTAATAATTTTTTTCATAAATTTCAATATTTTGTTTTAATTTTTTTCACGACTCTTTTTGGGTATTAATGTTTATTTTTTCGATTTTGTTTATATCACAACAAAAAAGTTGCTAATTTGAATACATTTAGATACACTTAAAAAAATATTTAATTTTTTTCATAAATTTCAAAAAAAAAATCAATATTTTGTTAAATTTTTTTTCTCGGCTTTTTTGGGTATTATTATTTTTTTTTTTTGCTAATTTTAATACATTTAGATAAAAAAATATTTATATTTTTTTCTGAGCGTAATAATTTTTTTCATAAATTTCAAAAAATTTCAATATTTTGTTAAATTTTTCGATTTTTTTTTTATATTTGAAAAAAAAATACTTTCACAAAAAATTGCTAATTGTAATGCATTTAGTTACATTTAAAGAAATGTTTAATATTAGATTAAATATTTAATATTTTCTGAGAGTAATAATTTTTTTTCATAAATTTCAAAAAATTCCAATATTTTGTTTAATTTTTTTCGATTTTTTTTATATTTCAAAAAATACACTCACAAACAAATTTTTGCTAATTGTAATACATTTAGATGCACTTAAAAAAATATTTCATATTTAATTTAATATTTTTGTTCTGAGTGTAATAATATTTTTTTTTAATAAATTAAAAAATTTCAATATTTTTTGTTTTAATTTTTTTTACGACTTTTTTGGATTTTTGAATTTAATATTTAATTTTTTTTCTGAGTGTAATATTTTTTTCGTAAATTACAAAATTTCAATATTTTCTTTTTAATTTTTTTTATTTGATTTAATTTAATTCTTTATTTGTTTAGTGTACCTTTTCCCTTTCCCAAGTTTTCAAATTCCAAAAGAAAAGCCAACACCAGTACAGTTTATTTTTTTTTTCAAGACCCCTTCGCCCCGCCCTTTTATCTTTATTTAGATTAAGTTTAGCAGGGATTTTTATTAAATAGATATATTTCATTTACACAAAAAAATAGTTTTTTTTTCTTATACTAATAAATATTTTTATTTTTATCAAATTAATATCATCTTTATATGTTCTATTTTTTGGCAAATAATACACACACAAAACCTTATAAATAATATTAAATTTAATAAAAACGAAATGCTTTAAACTATTTTCTTAGCACTTTTTACACACAGACACACATAGAAATTAATTTTTTTAACAATTGAGAAAACAAAACAGATGAAAGGTTTAAAAAAAATTCTAAAAAATATCGGGTTTTCAAATTTATATATAGAAATATATCAATCACAAAAATATCCCTCAAAATACCGACACACACATACACATATTTACAACAATCAACAATAACAAAAGAAATACCTAAATAAAATAAAAAAAAAATAAATATTTGTTAATAATAATTATTATTATCTTTTACTATTTTACTATTAATAACAAATACAACAAGAACAACAACAACACATAAAAATAAATAAAGAAAAAATAAAAAACCAAAAAGAGCTGTGAAAAATTTAACCTATATACAAAAACAAATAACAAACATGCATAATTAAAATAAAAAAAAAACAAAAACAAAATGTTGATGTGATTTATTTATGTGATTGTAGTTGAAAACCGAGTAAAATATAATAAAACAAAAAAAAAACTTAAAAAAATGAGCAACAAATCCCTATTTAAAAAAAAACCCAGGCAAATGATGAATCGACGACACCATTTTTTCAATGTAAATTTCAATTTACCCACACACACATAAAATATTATTTAATTTTCAAATAGCTTTATTAAAAAAATGCCATAGTTACCCAAAATGTTGAATGAGGTCGGGGAGGGGACTTAAATATATTTATTCGAAATTTAATAAAATATTAAAGTTTAAAAATAATATTTATTCCAATAAAAAAAAATGGAAAAAATATCGAAAATAAAATATTAAAGTTCTTTTAAAAATAATTTTTTTTCAAATTTACAAAAAAGGAAAAAATATCGATTTTATTAATAAAAAAATTATTTTTTATGAACATTAAAAAAATCAGAAATAATACTCTTTTCATTTTTTTATGAAATATTTTTTAACTGTAGAAAAAAAAAAATTTATGTAAAAATCTCAATTAAAAAAAAAAAAACTTTGAAAAAAAATATTTTTTTTTTTCGAAATTTTGGAACAAAATTTTTTTTTTTTAATATTTTTGTTCTACTGTTAAAAAAATATTTAATGAAAAAAAATGAAATGAATTTTGTTTTTTTATTTTTATTTTTTTTAAATATCCATAAAAAACTTTATTAATTAAGAAAATCTATATTTTTTCCATTTTTTATAGGAAAAAAATATTCTTTTTAAAAACTGTAAACTAGAAAAAAAAATTGAAAATTTTTCTCAATTTTAAAAAAATATGTTTTTTCTTCAATTAAAAAAAGTTTAAAAATATTATTTTTATTAATCTTGAAAAAAAAAATATTTTTTTTTAATTGACATTTTTTCAGGGTACGCAAAAATTCGCTCGCGAATGATTCAAAATGCATTCTTTTCGTTTTCGTGCTCATTTTACGAATGAATTTATGGCGATAAATTCTTAACCAAACAAGCATTCGCCAAAGAATGTTCGCACACACACACACACACATAACAAACGAGTGTGAACACACAACAACCGGATCATTCGTTTCGTTTGGTGGTTGAAATTCTTTCTGACATTCTCGCTCACGTATGAAAACAAACATTCCCGAATTCTCGCGAATGCTCAAAACAGCAACAACAATAACAACAAACGTTGTTCGATAGCTGCAGAAGAACAGCAGCTACCTCGACAAACTAGAGTGGTCTTGGCACAACTGAAATCTTCATGGTGTAGCCGACTCAATTCATATTGGGCACGAATTGATGGAGAGGTCGACAATGTCTGCCCGGCATGTGGTAACGGACCACATGACACGCTACATCTGTTCAACTGACCAGCCAAACCCACTCACCTAACCCCATCTTCTCTTTGGACTCAACCAATACAGGTCGCAGCCTTCCTGAACTTGGAGTTAGAGGCCAGAGAACAGGATAAAGAAAATAGAAAAATACACAGCAGTACAAGCTGCTACAACAACAACAAACCTTCGTGAACGTTCAATAGTTGTTGGACATGTGTTTTGTTATTCCTCACACTTTCTGCTACGCACACACACACACACATTCATTCGTTGTGTGTGTTTGTTTACTTTTTTATGATATTTTTGTTTGTGTGTGTCTTTTTTTTTTTGAGTTTTTCCAAAAGAATGTTCTTCAGCTAGGAATGCTCGCGAATGAATGAATCGACGACGCATGCAGCGAAATTTTATCGTTCCTGAATTTTTCGTATAACGTGAACATTGCGAATGCTTAACTTCACTTTTGACTTTACCATTCGCGATCAATTGAAAACATTCGAATTCTCGTCCGTGAGCATTCGTGAGAAAGAGCGTATTTAATTTATTCTTCGCACCCTGATTTGTTTTTTTAAGTTTTTTCTAAAGAATGTTCTTCAGCAAGGAATGCTCGCGAATGAATGAATCGAAGACGCATGCAGCGAAATTCTATCGTTCGTAAATTTTTCGTACAATGCGGCGAACATTCGCGAGAGATTGTAATTTTATCATTTGCGATAAATTGAAAGCATTCGAATTCTCGTCCGTGAGCAAAAAAGTATTTAAATTATTCTTTGCACCCTTCATTTTTTTAGTTTTTTATTTAAATAAAAATTTTAAAATTAATTTTTTTTTCAAATTTCCCATTTAGTTTTTTTTCCAAATTTCCAAAAAAAAAATTATTTCAAGATTCCCCCCTCTGACTCAAAAAGCCGCCTACAAAAACAAAATAATTTAATTATTTGTCCAACCAAACACCATTGAGCGCTGTATAACAATAACTAAATAAATAAGAAAACAACAACAACAAAATAAAAATCGACAACAAAACACCTCTTAAATAAAGCACATAAAGTTTTTAGGAATTAATTACAGATACTAAACAAAAAAATTAAATAAAAAAAATTAAATATAAAAATATAATATAATAAAAATACTACAACAAATCAAGACAAAAACAACAACAAACAAGTTTCATTGCAAAACAAACAAACAACAAAACGCCTTCAAAACAAAACAGCACATATTTAAATTATTAAAAAAAATACAACTAAAAAAAAAGAATTGAAACCCCCCCCCCCCCATTTTTATAAACAAAAAAAAAATAATGCAAAAAATATATTTTTGTAAAACACTTAAGCAACATATAAAAAAATATAATAATTGAAAAAAAAATAAAAAATATTTTATGAAAAAAAAATGGGAAAATATTTGAAAAATTTTATTTAGTAAAAAAACATATTAACTGAAAAATGCTTTACAAAAACAATAAAAAAACCATGCAACCACAATACCTTTTTCTTCAAAGAAATAAAAATTAAAAAAAAAATACTAAAATTGTTAAAAAAAATTACATTGAATTGAAACTCACGTAAATTAAAAAAAAAAAAAAAAAACTAAAATAGGAAAATAATACTGCTTGCATTGTTATATTTATATAGGAAAAAAATATAAAAAAAATTTAAAGGAAGTAAAAAAAATATTTGCAAAAAATTTGATAAATAGGAAAAGGATGTATAAAAAAATATTTGCAAAAAAAATTACATAACTAGGAAAAATGTTAAGTTTTTTTTTATTACATAAAAAAATATTTTTTCACACATACCACACCGAATCACATACAACAATTTTGTTAAAAAAAAAATAATGAAAAAATAATACACACCACGCCACCCCCTTTCCCCACAAATATTTTCTTTATTATTATTTTTATTTAACAAACACTAAAGCGCAAATAATAATAAATAATTATATTATTTTTTTTCTGTTTTGTAACTAATTTTTAATTTTTGAAAAAAAAAACACACACACACACTATAGATAAATCATTTTTTGTTAAACTAGATTTTTCTCACTTTTAATTATTTTATTTTGTTGTTATTAGAAATATATAAAATATATAGAAACAAAAAACAAACACGAAAAATATGTAAAAGCAAATGAAAAAAAAATATTTAAGGAATCTAATTTTTTTTGTAATTCTAAATTTTAATGAATATAAAAAAACAAACGCCTTAAACAACAACAACAATATTTGTAAACACAAAACAACAAACAATATATTTTATATAAAAAAACAGAACTAATGAAACAGGAATAAAAATTAACAAAACAAATTAAATAAATTTAATTATAAATAAACAAAACAAATAAATATTATTATTAATAATAATAACAATAATGTTGTAAAAAAAATAATAATTATATATACATACATATATATTAAATATTTAATGTAATTATCGATTTAAAAAAATAAATAAAAAAACGAAAAATAAAGAATGTGAAGAATATTAAAAAAATCATAAAAAACCAAAAACAATTGTGTGGTAATTATTTTAATTATTATTATTTTATTTATTTAGGATATATAGGATAATTACAAATATGGAAAACTTAACATAATTTCACAAGCTTGCCATTATTTTAAATATGTTGAAATATTTAAACTATTACAAAAATATATTTATTAATATATAAATTATATTTAGTTATACATTTTTTAATATTAATATAACATTTTGAATAAAAAATTTATATAAAAAATATATTTGTTATTAATTAATATAAAATTGATTTTTTTTAATTTTATAATTTTTTCTATAACAAAAAAATTATGTATATCATTTTATAAAGTATTTTTTTTATGTTAAAAAAAATTTATTTTTATTAACTATTTTTATAAGACAAATACCAATAATGGCTTGTTTTTAAAAATATGTACAATTAAATTACAATTTTTTAGGACTTTTATTTTTTACTTACCCGCAACTTCGTTAGCGAATGTATACCCCGATCCTACAACCCCACACGACACGGCGTTTCTACGACAAAGGGGCCTACGATCCGAAACGACCAAAGTCTTACTCGGCCAACGTCTGTCACCTCAGCAATAGGGCTGCTACAACAACAACAACAACCCCACAAAATTCCGAATTCAAATTTCAGGATTCAAACTCTATTGATTCACCCACACTTCAAATTATATCAAATTTAGTATACAGTAGTACAAATTAAGTACACAGTAGTACCAATTTCCAGAACTTCCTACCTAACCCAATCCTACACCCCAACAGTGATCCTAAATCTAAGTTTCAGGATACCAACTGCTGACCCTGACCCACAATTAAAATTGTACCAAATTTAGTACACAGTAGTACAAATTTCCAAAACTTCCTACTTAACCCAAACCAACACCCCCACAGTGATTCTGAATCCAAGTTTCAGGATTCCAACACTATCGGTTCACCCACAATTCAAATTGTACCAAATTTAGTACACAGTAGTACCAATTTCCAAAACTTCCTGCATACCCTAATCCTACACCCCAACAGTGATTCTGAATGCTAGTTTCATGATTCCAACACTATCGGTTTACCCACAATTCAAATTGTACCAAATTTAGTACACAGTAGTACCAATTTCCAAAACGTCCTGCATAACACTATCGGTTCACCCACAATTCAAATTGTACCAAATTTAGTACACAGTAGTACCAATTTCCAAAACATCCTACATACCCCAATCCTATACATCCACAGTGATCCTAAATCCAAATTTCATGATTTAAACTCTATCGCTTCACCCACAATTTAAATTGTACCAAATTTGGTACACATTAGTACAAATTCTAAGACTTCCTACATATTTCAATCTTACACCTCAACAACTGACTCCAAATTTCATGATTCTAAATCTATTGGTTCATCTAAAATTCAAATTGCACCAAATTTAGTACCATTTGGTACCCATAAGTATTCAATTGTTAAAGTGAATCCTAACCCTAATCCTACACCCCTACAATGATCCTGACTCCAAATTTCCCGTTGTTCCCGCTCTCTATCAGTTCACCCAAATCCAAATTGTACCAATTATAGTACGATTTAGTACTTTTCGTACACATACGTAACAATTTTCCAAAACTACGTACATATCCCAATCCTAAACTCCGATGGTAATGTTAATTTCAAATTTCACGATTCCAGCTCGATTTTTACCTTCGAATTAAATTTGTACCAAATATAGTACCATGTAGTGCGTTTCGTACCCATGAGTACACAATTTCGAAACCATCTTCTTAAATAGACCCTACATCTCAACCCTAATTGACATTCCAAATTTCAAGTTTTTAGTTCTATCTTCTATTCACATGCTACGAAATTGTACCAAATTTAGTACATTTTAGTACTTTTCGCATATTTATAGTTCGAATGTCCAAATAACCCTTTCCTATATTTTAATTAATCGTATACAAAATATGAATATTATTGATTATAAACTTATTATATTTATATTTTACAAAATTCAAAATTAATTGCAAGCTTGTGAAATTGTCTTAAAGTAGATTTGAACCATCTTTCTTCCATTAAGAATTCCAATATTGATTCTGAGGTCTCCATAAAAAGGTAATTATTCACAAATTTTATTCTACAATTTTTTTTTTCAAATTTCTAATAATTTATATTTTTTTATTTTATTTACAGGTGCGATTATATACCTTGATCTGATTCAATTGATGTTTGTTACACAATGATGGACAAGTAAGAGCAAGATTGAGCACAAAACAAAAAAAATTGCGTAGAAACAAATAACACAAGCAAAGATCCTAAAATCATCGGCAAATTATTTTTAATACTATTCTAGACATACCTATTAAATATTGTCTGTAGTTTGTTAAAAAGAAATAGTTGAAAGTCTCCTGGATTAAAATTTTAGTATAATATTTATTTACATACAATATCGCACTCTCCAACCATTTGTTTGCAGTTGAGCATAGGTTTAGTAGAATCACCTTCTATGCAGATTCATGGAGTATTTTTTTTATTTTGGACTTGAATTGTAATCAAATTTGTCAAAATCCCATACGGACGAATATCGAAGATTATTGAATTGTTATAAAATTTTGACATTGAATTGTGATAAAATTTGTCAAAATCCCACAGGGACGAATATATATGATTATCTCTAAGAATATCCTGCAATTCTATATTAATTGAAATTTTGAACTCTCAAACAATTAGACCCTAGAATGATATATGCCTTATTTATTTATTGCCCAAAAGAATTAAATTTATATGTATATAGCTTCTATATATATATATAATTTTTCCGATTTCATTTAAATATGATTTGGTTCGAATTATCGTGAGTTCATTCATTCTGAATTTTACGGGATAAGACGGTTTGGTTATAACCTTCACGACACTGTGATACAAACATATGTCTTTGTGCATATGTTTGTAACAGGCAAAGGAAACGAGATAGACATATGGTTCCTTTTGAGTATATGCATATAATCACTTTCTGAGTCGATTTATGCATGTCCGTCCGTCCATCCGTCTTTCCGTCCATCCGTTTGTCGGTAGATGTAAAATTGTAAACAAAGTACAGGTCGTATTTATGATCCGATTTGGATGAAATTTTGCACAAGTCACTTATTTGGCCCAAGGACGAACCCTATTGGTGAATTGGTGAAAATCGGTTCAGATTTAGATATAGCTCCCATATATATTTTCGCCCGATTTAAGGTAAACGGGACACCAAAGTCCCTATATATCTTTCGATTTACACAAAATTTGGCATAGTGTACTGAATTAGGTCTAGAAGGTGAGGTGTGATAAGTTTCGCGAAAATCGGTTCAGATTTAAATATAGCTCCCATACATATTTTCATCCGATTTAAGGTAAGTGGTGCACCAAGGTCCCTTATATATATTTCGGTTTTCTCGAAATTTGGGTACTGAATTGAGTCTAGAATGAGGAGTGTTAAGTTGCGAGAATATCGTTTCAGATTTAGATATAGGTCCCACTTATATATTTTCGTCCGATTTAAAGTAAATGGTGCACCAAACTCCTTACGTTTGTCCGATTGACACGAACGTTTTGCACAACGTACCATATGTATTTGGAACAGGTGTCTGATTGAGATTATATTTTAAACAGTGCGTGGTACTGAGTAGCGTGTATCATGTTTGCTATGAATAGATTTCCATAAATTTGTCCCATTGTACGCAAACGATTCTAAAACTCCCCGATTGAAATTAAATTTAGCATAGGTTGCAGAAAGGTGTATGTTCCTTCGGGGGAATAAATTGACATGAAATTGTTAAGGTACATATGTGGTGAAGGGTATCTTATAGTCGTCCCTTACTGGTTTTTTAATAGCAATAGCAAATTTAAATATATTTTAAGATACAATTTTTATGTCACATAAATAGTCTATGACTCGAGAAGATTAATTAAAGATTTCGATTTTTTTTAATGTGATAACCCCTTTTGTCGTTAATGTCCCTTGATTATTTTAAAAAATATATCACGAATTCCACAAAAAGGTCAACCACACAGGTGAAAAATCAATTCGTTAAGAGAGATATGAAATTATATAGGAAATATTCTTTGCAATCCGGACAATATATTTTTAGTTGAATTTTGAAAAATAACCGTAGTTTTTCTTTTCGTTGTACCATTTTCGCGTGGAGAGTAACTTGGGCATATTTTTATTAGTTTTAGAGTGTCATTTGTCGTAAGTGTGAACGCTGTTAGCTAAAACAATATCAATAATAAATATTAAATTCAAATAGAGTAATATCTTACTAAGAATTACATATATATAAACCTATACATATACCAAGAGAATCCCGTGGTAAGTGCAGTTAAATAGTGTAAGAAAATATGTAACGCGTGCGTGACAAAATTAGCATATGTTTCTATACAGACTCTAATATGAGAATTTTTTTTTTGATAATGCTGTTATGTGTGGATCTTGAGATGACAAATTCAAATTAAACAAAGTTTGTCTTCTATCTCCATCGAACAAATTTGTATCCGTCACGCACATGTTACATTCTTCCTCAATAAGTTGCTTTAGAACCGAATTTACAGGCAAAAATGTCGTCCATAACTGCATAATGATTTACCAAAGTTCTTGGGGCCACACAAAGCTATAATATCCTGACAACATGGTTGTGTGGGGTATAAGAACTAGCATTTTTAAAACATTCTGTTTTGAATTTAATTTTTTTAGTACATGTGTGTGTAACAGTGCGTTACGAGTGTAACATGTGCGTGACGGTGTTCAAAGTTAAAAAAGTATATCTTAGAAATTTTTTTCTCAAAAAAATTGAATGTCAATATAATCTTGAGTAACCCATTATAGCTGTAAAAAAAATCCGCAATTTTATCTCCAGCCAATTCGCAGAAATTTCATATCGAAACTGATATCCAATTTTTAAAGGGAAAATTTTGTAGCGCGTGCGTACGCTAATTTTTTCTTAATATCTCCGACATTTACAAAAATATTCATAAAAAAATTAGCAGGTATTGTAAAAGGCGTAAAACTATTAAATAAAAATTGCGAAAGAAATTTCGGAAACAAATTTTTCTTAACTAAACAAACGATTATATTTCGCACGCTGTAACAGTGCGTGACATGGAATTCGTGATATATTTAATTTCCTTTTTTCCATTTCTATCCCTTTGATGTAATTTGATTTTTTTTTTCTTTTTTGAAAACCTTTAACTAATATGCATTTCTTTTTAGGTGACCGAAAAGACGGCCGGCCTATTGGATTATGAGATGAGATGTGGATCATTTTCAAATACAACTGGAAAGCTTGTGGCCAATCTGAAGATATGGAACTCACAACTAATTTCATTTATACAAAAATATTACTTAGAAATTCTTAAAAATATATTTTTCAATATAGTTAGAACAAATCAAATTAAAAAAAAAAAAAACTATTAGATAATAACCCTCCATCTTTCTATTGTTTATTTATATTTTATTAAAACTTGTCTAAGTAATTTGTTTTTATTAATATAATAATATTAACAAAACAAATTATATATCAAAAATGTGTATATGTATATAGTTTAAGCTATTGTTAAAGTTTATATTAAGAACATTTTATAAAAATATATATATATATATATACATATATAACAGTTTAATAATCTATAACAAAAACAAAAATTCCCTTTTTTTCTATTAAAAATGTTTATTGAATGCTAATGAATATTATTTTACTTTTTGTATATTAAATTTATATTTGGAGTGAAAAGGGAAAACAATTTTTTATTAAGAAATTAGTTGTATATAATTTAATTTGTTATTGTATATAATTTATGGTATTAGTATATACAATCATTTTTTTTTTTTCATTTTAATACCCCCAATTCATGATGGGTATATAATTATATTTTCATTTTGCACAATTATTATATAAAAAAATTTAGGGATTTTAAATGAAATTGTTCTATGGTCCATTGGTATTTTTTCCATGTCAGCTGTCATCTTGTCATTTTTATTTGTACATATATATTTATAATATAATATTCATCATCAAACGATATTCACCAGCATATATTTGAATTTATGTCATGATCATCATCATTCGCACCATATCACAACCACACAACCATCATAATCCATGACTCAAGGGCCATTCATCCTCATCAATCCACCATTGTATGTCTGTTTGTCTACAATCAAAAAATTAAAGTGGGTAATTTAATTTATTTATTTTTAAAATTATTTTTTATGTAAAATATGTTTGTATATTTTTTATGTTAGTATTTTTATATTTAATATTTATTTTATTATATATTTAATACTTATTTTAATTATTTAATTTGTATCTAACTAAATGTGGAAGTAAACTTCATATTTTTTCAATGATATCGGGTATTCGATATATTTAACTCAGCTAGGCAGCAACCCCTTTTTAATATTCCAAATCACTAAATGTCGAATATTTTTTTTTTCTTTACTGTATCAGAAATAATTTCGTTCTCGATTTTATATTTAAATTTAGTGCTAAGTCGTTCTGTCTGTCAATTTTCCAGAATGCGCAATACGAAAAACTCACCTTTAGGTTTAATGTCCTTAAAAAAATAACAAAAAACCATTTCTCTCTGCCTTAGGTGATAAGGAAACGTCTTCTTCTTCGTAGTTGGCTTGTGACAGAACTTTCGTTCCATAAGCCGAGCTTAGAAAAGATTTCCAGGTGCGTTGGTCTTTTGCGCAGTTTTTCCAATTCAAAAGACCATATTCGACAATGTTGTCTTCCACTAGGTCTTTCCATCTTATTCGTGGCCTTCACCTTTCTGTCTGAACCATCAGCTAGTTCGCTTTTATGTGCCTTCTTGGTTGGAGCATTTTCATCCATTCTCACAACATGATCTAGCCAACGTAGTCGCTGCAGCTCAATCCGTCTAAAAATTTCCATGTCCGAGAATAGCTGGTACATTCGACGGCGATATTCACCGTCAACGCAAATCGACCCATAGATCTTTCGGAGAACACTTCTCTCAAACACTCCAAGAGCAGGCTCATCTGATGGCACAAGTACCCGTGCTTCAGATCCATATAACAGCACGGGCAGTATCAGCGTCTTGTAGAGTGTGAGTTTGGTCTGGCGGGAGGTGGCCTTACTTTTGAGTTGTTTGCTCTGACCATAGTAGCATCTGTTGACCATCACTAGCCTTCTTCGTATTTCAAAAATGATGTAATTCGTTTTGTTTATGGCTGTACCGAGGTATATAAAATCGTGGACTACCTCGAAGCTATAGTTCTCATATTCCACCGGAAACGTCTTAAGCCCTATTTATTTTCTAAGACTGAAGGTGCCAGATATCTTTCGATTTTTAGTATTTTATTAAGGATTTTGAATACATTTTCCAACCAAATTGCGATTTCACAATTTTTATTTTAATTGGCTATCAAATATCCTTTCCAAAAATTAATAATATTTATCCAACTTTGGATATAGCCTCCCATATAACGGTACCATCTTCAATCTTCCATATTATGTAAGCATTTAAATATGTTCGATATCATAGGGCATTAAAAAAATTTCCTATCAAAAATAATCAATATCGATTAACTTTTGGACCTAGCCCCCCGAACACAGCCATATCTCAGATTTTTGGTATTTTGAAGATTTGTTTCCTATATTTTAATCTTTTATCTTTAGGTTGTCATTGTGTCGCAAATTTCCCATTGGGTCGCAATATTGGTATTCGTTTAGGTATAGACTTTTTAGCACTAAAAATAATCTACATTGGTCTATTTTTTTGCGTAGTTCCAATCTTGCGGTACCTTCTAAATTTCGGATTTTAGGAATTTTGGCCTCGTTTTTCAACCGAATTAGATACAATTTGGTATTTTGGAGTCTCGTTGGGTGAGAAATCTTCCCAGCAAAAATTATACTTATTAGTCCAATTTTTACGGTAGCCCCCATATAACATAACCTCAAAATTTTCATATTTTTGCGAATTTTTGGCCACGTTTTTCAAACGAATTGAATGTAGTAATTTGGTATTTTGGATTCTCGTTGGATGTTAAATCTTTCTACCAAAAATTATACGTATTGGTCCAGTTTTTAGGGTATCCCCCATATAACATAACCTCAAATTATTTAAATTTTGCGGATTTGTGACACCTTTTTAAACCGATTTGGATGTAATTTGGTATTTTGTGTTCTCGTTGGGTGACAAATCTTCCTACCAAAAATTATTAATAATGGTCCAAGTTTCAAGATAGCCCCCATTTTACCATATAACATAACCTCAATTTTTTTTTATATTTTGTGAATTTTTATCCACTATTTTCAACCGAATTGGATGTAATTTGGCATTTTGAATTCTCGTTGGGTGTTACATCTTTCTACCAAAAATTATTAGTATTGGTCCAGTTTTTTGGGTAGCCCCCATATAACATAACCTCAATTTGTTTATATTTTCACGTTTTACCAAAAATTTTTAGTATTGGTCCAGTTTTTAGGGTAGCCCCCAATATAACATAACCTCAAATTGTTTATATTTTGCGAATTTCAGACAGATTTGCGAATTTCAGACCGAATATTCCCATCAAAAATGTCTTGAGTATTTTCTCTGTTTACTTTCACATTTAATTTTAAATATAAATTGTTGTATTTTTTATTTTTATACTATTTTGGTAGTAATTTTTATTTTAATTTTGTTAATTTATTTTAATTTTTTTCTTTTCTTTCTATTTTTCGTCCATAATGTGTTAACCTAAAAAATAAACACCCAATCTGGCCACACAAAATCGAATAAAAAAACAACCACAAATTAGACATCTATCCCATATTGGGTAGCCTCCTCGGTGTCGATACGTCAAACACCAGTCACAATAACAACAACAACAACGGCGACAACAGTAACGAACAATCACCAAATAATTCCAATAATGATCTCTTTCATAGCTATGGCTATTTAAATAATAACATAACCATACATGCCACCGGACGTTCGGCGGTGGGTGGCAACAATTCCACAGGTGATGCCACTGCCGCCACATTAAATTCAAATCCCGCAAGTGGTTCGATTTTAATAAATGCCTTAAGTGGTGGTGCCACCGCCGCCGCCAGTAATCTCTTGGAACGCGATGACTATATGCAATGCAAACACTGCAAACGTTTCTACAAGTCCATGCAAAAGCTGCAGGAACATGTTCGCAAATACTGCCTCAAAGAGAAAAAATACAAATGTGTATCGTGTGAATATCGTTCACGACGCAAGGATCATGTGCTGCGTCATGCCAAACGTAAACACTGTGAACTGTACGAACAGTACCGGGATGATGAGGATGCTTTGTTTGTCATACGCACCGAGGATGATGGTGAGGACGGGGCAATGGGTGCCCGTTATGATACCGATGTTGACTATGATGCCATGGAAGATTATTTGGTGCCGTCGGTGACAATGGGCATTGGTAGTGGCAGTGTGGTCAGTGGCAATGGTGGCGGGGGAAATAACATGGAGGCAATGGGTTTTAAATTCGGTTGTCGTGATCTAACCATTACCGCGGTGCCCATTATGCAGGAGAGTGAAGACGATGATGATGATTACGATGAAGATGATTAAGAAAAAAAGCAAGAAAACATCCACAACAAAAGGGGAGTGTAGGAATTAATCCACCATCTCCCTAAAATCAAAATCAATCTGAGTGAGAGAGATAATTAAAAATAATCATGAACCCAATTTTTGGTATATTTATTTTTGTTTTAAAACTATGTACAACTGATCTTTGCCTTTATCTTGCATATCGTAACACAACAATTTTAATTTATTTCCTATTCTCCGCCAATAGGTGTCTGTTAGCTATTAATTTTTTTATAGAACTTTAAGGTTATGTTTTGTTATATGAAATTCCGAAAATGTAAAATTTTTTGCAATAATTTTTCCACATACAATGGTGTGGTACATGGCAAAGCCGATTTTATAATTTCCTGTCCACAATGAGGTGTAGTTCCACATAAAACTATACCTTCCGATTTTTGGTATTTTGAAGATTTCAGGCTTGTTTTCTTTTAAATAATAGTAGATCCAAATTTTGCAACAATATTGTGAGAGAAAGCTACCTAATCCTCGTTTCCCTAGACTTTCCAACATCTCTAACCTCCAACATGGTATGGAAGAGGGTATTTTAATTTTTTGTCTTTCCATTTTTGAGTCCTCTCGTAATAATCACTTTAAATCCAGGTCATATGGTCAAAGATGAGCCATATTGTTTTACGTTTAGTCATGACAAAATCGGAACCTAAGCGGAACCTCAGATTTTCAATAAGTTTTTTAAAGCAGTTGACTGCCATTTAGTCATTTTTTGTTCTCATTGTGTAGCAATATTTCCTACCAAAATTATTCAATATTGGTCCTCCTATAGGTACAGACCCCATATAAAGATTACTACCGATTTTCGGAATTTTGAACAAGTTTTCCAATCGAATTGGTTATAATTTCTAATAACATGGCAAACCTCCTTACCGAAAATTATAAAAAATTGGTGCATCTTTAAATATAGTCCCCATATAACGATACCTTCCGATTTTTTGTATTTTGAGGTTTTCGGGCTTATTTTCCAAACGAATTGGCTGTAACTTGATAATTTGGGTTCTCATAACATGGCAAACCTCCTTACCGAAAATTATAAAAAATTTGTGCATCTTTAAATATAGTCCCCATATAACCATACCTCAATTTTTTCGATATTTTAAGGATTTTTTTGAAAAAAAAAATTCCAAACGAATTGACTGTAATTTGATATTTTGGTTTGGTTTGATAAATCTTGCCACCATAAATTATCAATATTGGATCACCTTGAGGTATAGCCCCCATATAACAATACCTTCCGATTTTTGCTATTTTGAGGTTTTCCGGCTTATTTTCCAAACGCATTGGCTGTAATTTGATATTTTAGGTTCTCATAATGTGACAAACCTCCTTGCCAAAATTTATAAAAATTGGTGCATTTTTATATATAGTCCCCATATAACCATACCACCATATTTTCGATATTTTAAGGATTTTTGAAAAAAAAAAAAATCCAAACAAATCGGCCGAAATTTGATATTTCTTGGGTTATCATAATATGATAAATGTTGCTAACAAAAATGATCAATATTGGTTCACTTTTATCTATAGCCCTCATATAATGTTGCCTCCCGATTTTATTATTTAATAATCTATTATTTAATAATTTGAATTCTGATTGGGTGGTGAATCTCCTTAGACAAATTTTGTCAATATTGTTCCATATTACGATTCCTCACCAGATTAATTCAAGTTTGCTAAACTATCAGTTATCATTGAGTAACAAATCGACCTGCCGAAAATTGTCTATATCTGTCCACCACCTTTAGATCAACTCAATATTTGGCATTTTTCCGAACATTTTTAAGGTACCATACCAAATATAGACAAAAATTTTACAGCCCAATTTTAATATCCCTTGACGGACCCGCCGAAAGTTGTCAATATCCATTAGATCCACTCAATATTTGGCATTTTCCGAACATTTTTAAGCTACCACATCAAATGTTAACCAAAAATTTAAATATATTTACAGCTCAATTTGTAAACTTCATGACCTATTTCCAAACAAATTCTCTAATTACCTTCTTTGAATGCTATTTGAAATGGAACTATAAAATTCGTAGATAGTCACAATTTTTACGATTGACATTTTCTTCTAAGCCTTTATAAAATCTTTCCATTATATTGGGATAATTATTGCCAGTTATTTCCTGTAAGCCCACTATTAAAAATGAAACGAAGCTTTTATCTCAAAAAATAAGATTTTTCTATTTTTTTTTTTTAATTTCTATTTCGGTTTCTTTATTTCTCGAAAATCTCCAAAAAAGGAAATATTACAAATTGTACGGATATTTTGATATTTCATAATGAGGAGTGGCCTCAACTTGCCCCACATACAATCCAATATTTCTATGTGTTCCTAGCCACCACCTTTTTCCAAATATACCTAATATTTAGTTTTTTTTTTATTAAAAAAAAACAATAAGATCTTTTTTCAAATCCCAACAACAAAAATGAAATACATTCCACAAATAACCCTATATTAGTTAATTTATTATTTTTTTTTTACTGAAAAACAATTATTTAAAGTAATTAAAAAGTAAAATATCTTGCCATTTAAAAAATGTGAAAAAAAATCTAAAAAAAAAAAACAAAAATAATATCATTAGCAAAGGATAACAAAAGCTTTTTTATATATAAATAATTTATTTTTTATATATATATATTTTGTAATTGCCGTGTTCCACAAAATATATATAAATCTTTTTTTTTTAATTTAATTTTTTATTACTTTTTTTATTGTTGTGTTCCACAAATAATAATATAAAAAGATATACTATTTTTTAAACAAAGGACATAAATAGCTTTTTTATAATTTAATTTATCATTTTTTTTTTAGTTCATTTTTCTTTATTATTGTGTTCCACAAAAAATTATAAACTAATGTTTTTTTTAGTAAATGACAACAAAAAAAGCTTTTTTTATTTATTTTCGGTTTCAATTATTTTTTTATTATTATTGTGTTTCACATTATAATATATTCCTTGTTCTAATAGTTGTTATATATTTAATGGCTGGGTTATAAATTTAAATGCAAAAAAATAATAAATTTTAAGAAATGATAATAATTAAAATACAATATTTTTTTTATTAATGATAATGAAACCTATACCATATACAAATATATGAAAACATTTTACAATATACCTCAATATATATTTATAAAATATTTTTAATAATAATACACAAAAATATATAAACTTTATATATATTTTTTAATATATATGCAAAAATATTGAATAATTTCATTAAGAAAAAAACTATTTGTTTAAATGGAAAGTGAAAACATAATATTATGTTATTTTTTAATGTTTAACATTTAAATTAAAAAAAAAGACGAATGTTACAAAGAAATATAATTTACCCCTTTAAAAAACAACAAAACCATAGCTCAAATATATTAATGTTATATCATATGTTTTTTTTCATATTTGTAATATTAATTTTTTATATATATTTTAAATATAAATTTTAAATATTTTTTAATGCCATTTCTATGCCAATTTAGAAAATTTTGTTTTCAATTAAAAGATAATCCCTTAAAAACTTATAAAGTTAAATTATTTGAATTACAAAAAAAAAGAAGTAAAAAGTATTTAAAAATGTGTAATATTTAAAAAAAAAATGTGTACAAAAAACCCAATTTCATAAATTAGAAAACCTTAAAAAAATGTTGAGACTCTTAAACAATAAAAAAAAATTAAAACCCATTTACTTAAAATATTATAAAAAATCACAAAATTTCCAAAATTTTTTAAACGAATTGACTGTAACTCCTTACCGAAATTTATAAAATTTCATTCATTTCAAATATTATAAAAATAACCACAATGAAAATATGTTTAAAAAAAAAATTCTCAAAGTTCATTAACTTTTTTTCAAAACACTCAGAAATAACAATTAAAATCTAAAAAAACACACTATTTCAAAATTCCATTTTCATAACCCTGTAGTTATCGCAATTTTTTAATCCAAAAACAAAATCCTTGAAAATCACAATGAAAAAATGATTTAAAAAAATCTCTAATAGACTATTAACTTTTTTTTAAAAGCACTCAGAAATAAAAATTAAAAATTAAAAAAAAAACAATTTTTCAAAAAATCCATTTTCATATCCCTGTAGTTTTCGTTTCTTTTTTTAATCCAGGAACCAAATCCTTGAAAATTAGTCCACAAAGCTTTTCACTGATAGTCCTTAAAATCAAGGGTAAAGGACCTTAAAAAAATATCAATCTATTAAAAATCCATTTTTTAATCCAAGAACAAAATCCTTGAAAATTATTCCACAAAATGTTTACTAATAGTCCTCAAAATCAATGGTTAAAGGTCCTTAAAAAATCCATTTTCATATACCTGCAATTCTCGTATTTCCAGGAACAAAATCCTTGAAAATTATCCCAAAGAAAATCACAATGAAAAAATGATTTAAAAAAATCTCTAAAAGACTATTAACTTTTTTTAAAAGCACTCAGAAATAAAAATTAAAATCTAAAAAAAAAACAATTTTTCCAAAAATCCATTTTCATATCCCTGTAGTTTTCGTTTCTTTTTTTAATCCAGGAACCAAATCCTTGAAAATTAGTCCACAAAGCTTTTCACTGATAGTCCTTAAAATCAAGGGTAAAGGACCTTAAAAAATATCAATCTATTAAAAATCCATTTTCATATCCCTGTACTTCTCGCAATTTTTTTTTAATCCAGGTACAAAATCCTTGAAAATTATTCCAAAAAGTGTTTAGTAATAGTCCTTGAAATAAAGAGTAAAGGACCTTAAAAAGAAACAATCTTTTAAAAATCAATTTTCATATCCCCACAGTTCTCGCATTGTTTTTAATTCAGGAACATAATCCTTGAAAATATTTCCACAAAATTTTCAATAAAAGTCCTTAAAATCAAAGATATAGGACCTTAAAAAGAAACAATCTTTTAAAAATTCATTTTTCATATCCCTGTAGTACTCGCATTTTTTTTTTAATCCAGGAACAAAATCCTTGAAAATTATTCTACAAAGTTTTTCACTAATAGTCCTTAAAATCAAGGGCAAAGGATCTTAAAAAATATCAATCTTTTAAAAATCCATTTTCATATCCAGGAACAAAATCCTTGAAAATTAGTCCAGAAATTTTCACTAAAAGTCCTTAAAATCAAAGGGTAAAGGACCTTAAAACAGTCTTTTAAAAATCCATTTTCATATCCCTGTAGTTCTCCCATTTTTTTTATTCCAGAAACAAAATCCTTGAAAATTATTTCACAACTTTTTCACTAATAGTCCTTAAAATCAAGGGTAAAGGACCTTCTATAATTTTTTTTATTACTGAAAAAAAAATTGATAAAAAGCAGGTCCTTTCCCTATTCTCATAGTTATCAAATGATTTTTCCTCACCTTTTCTGTAATGTTTTTTTATTACTGAAGATTTTTTAATTTTTTTAAATAAAAAGCAGGTCCTTTACCATTGACCTCAAATGATTTCTCCTCACCTTTCCTATAATTTTTGTTTATTACTAAAGAATTTTTTTATTTTTTTTTTTTTTAATAAAAAAATGTTCTTTAAAAAATCTTTCCACGCTTTTTTTCTAGAGGTCTTCCTGCCAACCAAAGGGATTGTAATTTTGGTAAATTGGAATTCTGAGTTCGTTACACATCTACCAACTCTAAAAATTGTGCACATCGTTGTACTTTTATGTATAGACAATTTTTGATAGACTATTTTTTTAGGATTTTGAAAATATTTTTCTAAACAAATTGCCTGTGTTCTCATTGGATAGGAAATTTCCCTAAAAAAAAGTTCTAAACATGGTAGATAATATGGCTTGGTAATATACCTTGGTTCTATATCTACCAAAATTTTTTCTACCTCGTTCCAAATTAAGACATAGACGACCACCTTCAATTTTTAGTATTGTGAAAATATGTCTAACCGAATCGATTGTAATTAAAATAATTGTTTTTGCATTTGAAGTGTTCTCTCCAATTTTTGGGAATTTAGAAGTACTTTGCAATTTTTGGTATTTTGAGAATTTTCCACAACCGAATTTGATACAATTTTTTTTAGATTCCAATCTATTGGATATTCTTCCAAAAAATCAATCTCTAGTGGAGTTTTTTTTAATTCCCTATTTTTTTTTTAAATATTACACATTTTGTACATACTTCTATTTTAATATACAATTGAATTCAGCATAACTTGCCTTTTTTTCTAATTATTATTAAAAAATATTTCCTCTGGTTTATGACTTCCCTTCTCTTATACTATTATTAAAAATTATTTAAAATAATACAAAAAAAAAAAACTTAGCTTAATTAAATATAATAATAAAAAATCTATTCTAAATACATTTTCTAATATTTTCTACAAGTATATCTCCCATTTCCCTACTTTTGTAAATGTATGTGTATATTTAATAGAGTTTTTTAATAAAGCAAGAATGAAGAAATCAAAAAAAAAAAATTGAAATTAAAGGAATTTTTCAAAACTTTTTAAAATAATTTACAAATAGTGGCGGGCTTATTAAATATAACAATTTTTTTATTTTATTTATTTATTATTATTTTTTTTTTTAATTCATTTTTATTTTAATGGGGATCCACATTTTTCAAAGTAGAATTTTGTACAACACCACTACTGACTGCAACAAAAAAGCAACAACAATTAAAACAACAACACCCAATAATTGACTAAAACACAAAGTAAGCTCGAATACAAAAAAAAAATGATGTTTTCGAAAAAAAAATATTTTTTTTTAAATTTTTACAAAAACTAATTTCTCGTTTTCTTTTTTCTTTCAGCCTCTTCATCGACGGAAAGTTATTGGACCATTGTTGAGACCGTGCCCTATTCCTTGGCCAGCAGTCAAACGAATACCGGCACTACAACCTGTACAAATGTCATTAGCAGCCATCAACATGGTGGGGTTCATCAACAGCAGCAACAACAACACCAACAGCAACATCATCATCACCACCCACAAAATACAGCCATATTGCAGGCCCACCATACATCACATTCCCAGCATACAACACAGATAACACAGCAGCAACAACAACATCAAACCTTGGCCCATCATGCTGTGGTCTCGGCGGCACCTCAACATGTCAGCCACACAGCCGCCGCCGCCACCACAGATCCCGCCGATATAATAGCTTCGGCCACTGTGGTTGTGGAAATACCCTCCGAAACGGAGGGTATGCCGGCCAGCACCATACACTATACCCTGCCCAAGGGTACCACTACCCAACATCAAGAAATTTTGCGAAGTGTTCAGACATCCACAGCTCTTACGGCGGCCTATAATAAATTGGCAAATCCTCCAGCGGCCACAATACAAATTGTTAAGCAACCACATTCCGGAACTGGAGTGCCTCCTAGGGCCATTATACAACATGAAACCACCAGCCATGCGCAACAACAGCCTTCGCATCATCACCATCAGGTTCAGCACATAACTTTACAGGAATGTCTAGAGGCCACGGCCACAACTGCTGCATTGCAACAACAACAACAGCAGCAGCAACAACAACATGCCACACAACATTTACATGTTACAACAAGTAATAATCATGGTCAAGCAGGCAACAATCCCGGCACACAATTACCGCAAACTACCACAGAATTTATAAAAATCGATACCTCACGATTTGAGGATAAAGTTCTGCTAAGGAATGTGGTGCAATATGAACAACAACAACAGCAGCAACATCAACAACAACACCAAATTGTCAGTACCAATAATCATGGAACACCCACGGCAACCATCATAGTTAATGAGGCCACAGGGGCCACACATTTGGAGGTTATCAAAGATCATCCGCAGCAGCAGCATCATCACCATCAAACTTCTCAACACCAATTACAGAATATAGCCGAATCGGTAACCACCACAACAACAACATCCGATACCGATGATATGTTAGAAGCAGAATTAACCGAAATGAAACCCTTTAATCCGCAACATCAAAATCCTCCATCCACCACCACCACCACATCAGGCCACGAAACGTCGGAAAATGAAAGTGATAAATTTTTGGCACCACCCAAACGTATCAAAACCATTGGCCTCAAACCTTCCGATATAGCTGCGGCTGGCCTGCAATATGTCTGCAATGTTTGTGGTAAATCGTATAAAATTAAGGGCTCCCTAAAACGTCACAAAAGCTATGAATGCGGTGTGGCGCCACAGCTATCGTGTCCCTATTGTCCGCACAAATGTAAATATAAATCGGATTTACGTAAGCATATCTCACAGAAACATGCTGTTAGTGTACAGCAGAGTAGTGCCATGTATAAATAGATTATCGAAGATGGGAGATTGTAATTATTTCGGAATTTATTTTTTTTTTATTTTTGTAATGAATGTGAGGTTAGGGAGAAATCGAACAGTAATCCTAGCCATATTAAGTTATTGCCTAGGATATGTAGATTGTATATTTGTCTTATTCTTATGGCCTTCACCTTCATAGCATGGAGGGCATATATTATATTTTTATTCCTGAAAAAAATCACTCAAGACCCTATCAATTATATATTGATTCTTGATCAGGGTAGCATTTTAAAACTTAACCGTCCATCTGTTAATTTCGAATATGAACTATATTAGTTCACGTTTAGGATCATAGCAATTTCATATAAATTTCATATTTGTGTTCTCATTGGATAGAAAATCTTCCGAAAATTATCGATATTGGTCAATCCTTTGGTATAGCCTCCCAAAGACAGGTACCCCCCAATTTTCATTATTTTGAGGTTTTTATGAACATATTTTCTCAACCAAATATGTTGTAATTAAATATATTGGATTCTCAATCGGTAGAAAACCTCCTTACAAAAAATTAAAAGTGTTGGTCCACTTTTTTGATTAAACCCCCTCAATAGGGTACCTTTCGATTTTCATTATTTCAAGGATTTTGCTTACATTTTCCTAACCCAATCGGTTGTAATTTGATATTTTGGATTATCATTGAATAGAAATTCTCCCTACGAAAAATTAATAATATTGGTCCACTTTTATCTGAAGCCTCCATGGAAGGTTAGACCCGAATATTCCGTATTTTTTATTTTCAATATGTTTTCCAATCGAATAAGGCTTTAGTTTCATATTTTGAGTACTCATTGCATTGAAAATCTCCTTACCAAAAATGATAAGTTTTGGTCCACTTTTATGTATAACCGCCACAGACGGATAACCTCCGATTTTCATTATTTTAAAGATTTTGAACACATTTTTTGAACCGAATTGATTGTAATTTAATATTTTGGGTTCTCTTTAGGTATTAAATCTCCATACCAAAAATTATCAGTATCGGACCACTTAGGTGTAGTCCGCATATGCGGCTACCCTCCGATTTTAATTATTTTGCTGATATTGGACACAGTTTTGTTTGTAATTTAATATTTTGGCTTCTAATCGGATAGAAAATCTCCGTACCAAAAATTGAGGATATGGTTCCACTTTTAGGGTATACCCTTCATATAACAACACCTTCCGATTTTCAGTATTTTGAGAATTGATTGTAATTTCATATTTAGGGTTCCTATTAGGTATAAGGCATCATTCCGAATTTCGGTATTTCAAGAATTTTGGCCACAATTTCCAAACGAATTGATTACAATTTCATATATAGGGTTCTTATTAGGTATCAAATCCTTTTGCCAAAAATTATCGAAATCGTACCACTTTTATATATAGCCCCCTTTATAGGGCAACGTTCCGATTTTCGGTATTTTGACGATTTTGCACCAGTTTTCAAAAGAAATTGGTTGTAATTTCATATTTAGGGTTTTTTAGGTATGAAATAACCTTAGTAAAAATTATGAATATCAGACCAATGTTATGTATAGCCCCCGTATAGGGCAACCTTCCGATTTTCAGTATTTTGATGATTTTGTACAAGTTTTCAAAAGGAATTGGTTGTAATTTAATATTTAGGGTTCTTATTAGGTATGAAACCCCTTTGCCAAAAATTATCAATATCAGACCAATTTCATGTATAGCCCCCGTATAGGGCAACCTTCCGATTTTCGGTATTTTGACGAATTTGGACAAGTTTCCACAAGGAATTGGTTGTAATTTCATATTTAGGGTTCTTATTAGGTATGATATCCCCTTACCAAAAATTATCAATATCGAACCGCATTAATGTATAGGTTCCGTAAAAGGCAACCTTCCGATTTTCGGTATTTTGACAATTTTGCAACAGTTTACGAACGGAATTGGTTGTAATTTCATATTTAGGGTTCCTATTAGGTATTAAATCTCCATACGAAAAATTATCAATATATATGTATAGACCCCCCCCCCCCATATATGTATAGTCCTGTATAAGAGAACCTTCGGATTTTCGGTTTTTTGAAGATTTTGGACAAGTATTCGAACAGAATCGGTTGCAGTTCCATATTTTGGGTTATCAGACGATTGCAAATCTCTATGCCAAAAATTATCAATATCGGATCACTTTTATATATAGCCCCATATGCTGAAACCTACCGATTTTCGGTATTTTTACAATTTCGCAACAGTTTTCAATAATTTTTTGCAACAGTTTCGGAATAATTTCATATTTAGGGTTCTCATAAGATAGCAAACCTTTATACCAAAAATTGTAAATATTGATCCCTGTTTAGGTTTAGGCCTCCGTATAAGACAACCCTACGATTTTCGGTTTTTTGAAGATTTGGGACAAGTTTTCAAATGGAATTGGTTGTAATTTCATATTTAGGGTTCTCATAAAGCAGTAAATCTCCTTACCAATTTTCAAAATCTTGCCCCTTTTATATATAGCTCTCAAGGATTTGGTCAACATTTTTAAACCGCGTTAGTTGAAATTTGATATTTTGAGTAGTATTTTAAAATTGCACATAATTTGATTTAAAAAAAAGTATTAATTGAAAATCAAAATAACATAAAACTTTAACATTCAATATATAGTTGTGTCCATAAATGTATTTTTTTTTTCATGTACAAAATAATATTTATAAGTATTTATATGTGTATTAAAAAAAAACAAACTTTTAAGTATTACTAATAATAATTATTATTATTGTATAATTATATCTCACAAAATACTATTCTTAAGTATATATATATAAAAAATAAGTAACCAACACATAGACACAAATGTATACTCTTCCCAAAATTACTATAGATTTTAAGACAAGGAATTATTTATTTAGTTAATTATTATTTTTTATTTTCCTTTTAATTATTTATATTTTATTTATTTTATTTTTTAAAGAAATCAGATTTTTTTTTTTTTGATGCCACTTTAAATTTCTTATGGAAATTCCATTATTATTTGTCAATCTAAAAGTTCCACTTTTAGATATAACTCCCATACACTTATACACTCCTCCTGACAGGCGGTCTTCAATAACATTTATTACATGCAGGGTGCGCAAAAATTCGCTCGCGAAGGAATTTTTGGTGATAAATTCATTACCAAACGAGCATTCGCCAAAGAATGTTCGCACACACACACACACACACACATAACAAATGAGTGAGAGCACACAACCACCGATCGTTCGTTTCGTTTGGTGGTTGAAATTCTTTTTGGCATTCTCTCGCGAATGAAAACAAACATTCCCGAATTCTCGCGAATGCTCAAACAGCAACAAGAACACCAACAACAAACGTTTGTGAACTCAATAGTTGTTGGACCTGTGTTTTGTTATTCCCAGGGTGCACAAAAATTCGATGGCGATGATTCAAAATACATTCTTTTCGTTTTGTGCTCATTTTACGAATGAATTTATGGCGATAAATTCTTTACCAAACGACCATTCGCCAAAGAATGTTCGCACACACACACATAACAAACGAGTGAGAGCACACATCAACCGATTTTTCGTTTCGTTTGGTGGTTGAAATTCTTTCTGAAAACAAACATTCCCGAATTCTCACGAATGCTCAAAACAGAAACAACAATAACAAAAAACGTTCATGAACGTTCAATAGTTGTTGGACATGTGTTTTGTTATTCCACACACTTTCCGCTACACACAAACACACACACACACATTTATTCGTTGTGTGTGTTTTCTTTTTTTATGATATTTTTGTTTGTTATTGTTTTTAACAGTGCTCGCGAACATTTGTTTTTTGAGTTTTTTCAAAGAATGTTCTTCAGCAAGGAATGCTCGCGACACTTGCAGCGAAGTTTTATCATTCGTGAATTTTTCGTATAATGCGAAGATTTGCGAGAGATTGCAAATGCTTGTTCATTCATTGTAAATTTATCATTCGCTAAATAAATTGAAAGTATTCGAAATGTCTCGCGTGAGCAAGAGCGCGTTTTAATCATTCTTCCCACCCTACTTGCAGCGAAATGTTATCGCTTGTGAATCTTTATAAAGTCCAATTGGCCGGTATAGAGACCAAAGGTCTTTATAAAGACCAATTGGCCTTATTAGATTATCCTTAGAATTTTTTTTAATTCTCCAATTGGCCGGTATATAGACCATAGGTCTTTATAAAGTCCAATTGGCCGATATAGGGACCAAAGGTCTTTATAGAGGCCAATTGGCCGGTATAGGGACCACAGGTCTTTATAGATGCCAATTGGTCGGTATAGAGACTAAAGGCAAATTGGAAAGGCAATAGAGACCAAAGGTCTTTATAAAGGCCAATTGGCCGATATAGGGACCAAAGGTCTTTATAAAGTCCAATTGGCCGATATAGGGACCAAAGGTCTTTATAAAGTCCAATTGGCCGGTATAGAGACCACAGGGGTTTATAAAGCCCAATTGGCCTGTATAGGTATCACATGTCTTTATAAAGCGGTATAGAGACCACAGGTTTTTATAAAGGCCAATTGGCCGGTATAGGATTTTTTTAATGTTTATCCAAGGACCTGTGTACATTTAAATAAAAAAATATTTTTCCAAGGACCTGCCATATTTTAATAAAATTTTTGCATTCTCAAAAAATATTTTTTCTAAGGACCCTTAACCTAATAGTAAATCGAAAACACTTTTTGTGTACACTATCCGATAGTCCTTTAGAAAAATATTCTTTTAAAAGTAGTTTTTAATAAATATCTTTTTTATTATTCTGGTTGTCCTTGTGTATTTGGGTAATAGCTGAGTGAACAGTTTCTCTAAATTTACGAATTTCATTTAAAAAAATTGTTTTTAATTTTTTATAAAATCAAAATAAATTTATTTCTATTTTTATTTTCTTTATTCTAATATACAAGTAAGCAAATGCTTAACTAAGAAAAAAATGCCAAAAAAATAATTTAAAAAAAATTAAAACCATAAAAAATACTCATACTCTATATATTGTGCAATGTGTATAACAAAATATATTTAATAAGGATCTTCCTATGAAATATAATATGATCTCAAAAAAAAATAAAAAAAACTCTCCATAAAAATAATTATAAAAATATTACTTTTAATATGTATATACATAATATATGTATATATATATGTGTAAGAGATATGCTTAAAAATGAATACAAACAATGGTCTCTCCAGAAAAAATACAAAATTAAAAAAATGCTGCATAACCCATTAAACAACTAATCTTAAATATTTTAGACATTTATTAGAAAAAAAAAGATTAACAACAAACAATTAAAATTTAAAAATTTGAAAAAAAAACAATAAATGTGAAATAAAACAATTTAAGTAAAAAAAAAATACTGTGTGTTTACAAATTTTTTTATGTGTAATCATCTTTGAAGTGGTCAATTTCACAATGTTGAGCATTGGAATTTTTATTAATTTCTTTTTTCAAATACAAATTTGTGTGTTTCCGAACAAGAGCTCTATTTAATATTAAGAGAAATAAATTAAAAATAATTTAGAATTAAATTAAAAAAAAAATAAATAAAAAAATTGGAACATTTGAAACATGATAGCCTTCAACATTCTGCAACTGACCCCTGTTTTAAATGTTGTTGATTTCATTCATTCTGACATGGTGATAGTTTTTTGCAATAGAACTTTTTACTAATCTGGGTCTCTTTCTAGGTTTTGTTCGCTAAACAAGGATTTGAGACACATGTCCCCCATAGTTATTTCCCAGAAAAAACGGCTAGAACATAGCAGCTGGCATTGGAGGTGGCAAAAAATTGTTGGAAAACGAAAGAAATACCTAATGTAAATATCCATACATATTTATTATATAGATAGACATATAATTATTTTTCTATATACATATATATGTAAAAAATATATAATTATTCCCATTATATCAATTAATTTATATTCTAAATAAAATATGTTTGGCTTATGATTAAGATTTAAAAAAAAAAAACAATTCTATTATAAAATATATTTCAGCTATAAAGATTATGAATTGTAAATACTGTTTTTAATGATAATTCCAATATTTTGAATATGACATAAACAACATTTTCAAACATAAATTTCAAATTCGATTTTGTAAAAATATTTTTCCAGTATTTTCTAATGATATTTATTGAGGTCTACTTTTAGGCCTGATTATTTTAAAATACCTGGAATTTTATAGCTTTTCTAAGTCTATTTTTAGGACTATTATAGATTTTTGACTAAAAAGGTTTTTCGATTTTTTAAAAATATTTTTTCAAAGGACTGGATTTTTATAGTTTTTTTATACCCTTCACCACACTGTGGTACAGGGTATTATGTCTTTGTGCATATGTTTGTAACAGGCAAAAGGAAACGAGATAGAGATAGATTAGATAGACCCTATTGGGAAATTGGGAAAAATCGGTTCAGATTTAGATATAGCTCCCATATATATTTTCGTCCGATTTCATGTAAATGGTGCACCAAAGTCCCTATATATCTTTCGATTTGCATGAAATTTGGCACAGCGTAATGAATTAGGTCTAGAATGATGTGTGTTAAGTTTCGTGAAAATCGGTTCAGATTTAGATATAGCTCCCATCTATATTTTCGTCCGATTTCATGTAAATGGTGCACCAAAGTCCCTATATATCTTTCGATTTGCACGAAATTTGGCATAACGTACTGAATTGAGCATAGAATGATGTCTGCCAAGTTTCGTGAAAATCGGTTCAGATTTAGATATAGCTCCCATATATATTTTCGTCCGATTTAAGGTAAATGCTGCGCCAAAGTCCCTATATATCTTTCGATTTGCAGGGCATTTGGCATATGAATTTATGCTGGGATGGTGTGTTCTGAGTTTCGTGAAAATCGGACTACGCATGCATTTTTTAAGAACTAAAAAACTTGGATTATTTGAATATATTTTTTTCAAGGACTATATAAGGCGTGGATTTTTTAAAATATTTTTCCAAGAACTACACCAGCCAGTTGGTCTTTCTAAAGACCGGTGGTCTCTATACCAGCCAATTGGCCTTTATAAAGACCTTTGGTCTCTATACTGGCCAATTGGCCTTTATAAAGTCCTGATGTGTCTATACCGGTCAATTGACCTTTATAAAGACCTGTGGTCTCTATTCCGGCCAATTTGCCTTCATAAAGACCGTTGGTCTCTATACCGGCCAATTTGCCTTTATAAAGACCTTAGGACTCTATACCGGCCAATTGGCCTTTATAAAGACTTGTGGTGTCTATACCGGCCGAATGGCCTTTATAAAGACCTGTGGTCTCTATACCGACCAATTGGTCTTTATAAAGACCTGTGGTGTCTATACCGGTCAATTGATCTCTATACCGGCCAATGTTTTCCAAAGCCTACTTTAAGAGAGATTTTTTTAAAAAAATGTTTTCAAAGTGTGAAGTTTTTTCGAGGACTATTTTTTTAATATTTTCGAAGCCTACTTTAAGGAGGATGTCTAATTTGTTCGGAACTACAAACTTTTTCCCCTAATATTGTTTTCCATTGTGAAATGTTTATCTTATTTATTAACCTATCTAGAACCTCACCCCCTTAGTCTCTCCTTGTCTTCAATAACATTTCAGTAGGATCTTTTTTTCTAATATAAGTCAATTGTGTTTGTCCCGTCACACTAACACGAGATCAAATTATGCATTTACATTTCATTCCTTCATCCATTTTTTTCATTTCAACCCCTTCACCTCACCCATTTTTATTTCTTCATTTTCATTTTTCATGCACAGATGCAACAAGAATTACAATAACCCCACTTACAACAACAACAAATAATACACCCAAAGCAAATTCTCTACGTTTCGTACGACCCGGACGCAGACCGAGGAGAAAACCACAAAATAATTCCTTTCAATGTAAAATTTGTCAAAGATTTTTTTGCTCAAAAAGTGGATTGCGTCGTCATGAAAAAGTGCATGCTGCTCCCGCACTGCAATGCTGTTCAGAGGTTACCGTATCGGCGACTAATGAAAAATCCAATATGAATTTATTACAAAATATCTATAATCGAATGTATCCATCAAATCGTGGTGAATCGGCAAGAACGAGAACAACAACATCTGGAGGAGATACTAATGGCGATAGCAATAATCCGAATTCGATGTGGATACCCATGGTTGAAATCAATGTGGAAAATGAAAACAACGACAACAACAACAATCAAAACCAGCTTTCAAAGGAAATTAATAATAATAATCATTTGGAGATATCAAATAATTCCAATGTTGCAAATAATTTTGCCGCAATTCAAAATCCAAATAATTCGAATAATAATCAAGAAATACAAATACCGAATAATTCAATAATACCTATTCAAAACGATTTCATTACTCCCAATAATAATGCAATAATAAATCCATTGAACCCAATACCAAATAATACCAATATGCCCAATAGCAATTCATTAATTGAATTGCCAAATAATTCGAATATTTCGAATACTAATGAACAATATCAAATATTGGCAAGTCATATTTTAACAGTGGATTCAATATTACCGCCATCAACAATGCCCCTCAATACAGATCCACTGGCTTTGCCATCTCCTCCAATTGAAGAACCCTTGTCAGATATTTTTATTATCGATGAATTTATTGATGAATTGGAAGATATTAGTAATCTATCGGCGGATTGTGAATTTTTAGATGCATAGAATAACATGTATTTGAATTTAATTTTAAAAATTATTTTTTTTTCTTCTTCTTTTAATATCGAAATTATTATTTAAGTAACTTGTTTTAGCAATAGAATCTGAATTTTGCTTTTGTTTTTTTTTATATCTGTTCACTACTATTATTTTCAAAACTGTATTTATATGTTGCTGGCAACATAATTTTGAAAAAAAAATTTATACATAAATAAAAATTCTGACTAATTTTTTAAATGAATTTTCAAATATATAGACTTGACGTATTAATATGTATGACATTATTTTTATTTGAATTGTATTTACTATATATAATTGTTCCTTTTTGTTTCAAAAATAAGATTTCAAATTTCTTTTTTGTATTCGAAAATCGTATTTAAAATTAATTAATTAATAATAACCACAGTGTGTGTATATATATTTTTTAAATCGAATTAAAAAAAATTAAAATAAGAATTTGAATACTTTAGGCCTCAATTGGCTTTTATAAAGACCTGTGGTCTCTGCACCGCTTTATAAAGACCTTTGGTCTCTACACCGGCTAATTGGCCTTTATAAAGACCTGTGGTCTCCATACCGGCCAATTGGTCTTTATAAAAACCTGTGCTTTCAATACCGGCCAATTGGCCTGTGGCTGTGGCCATTATAAAGACTTTATAAAAACCAATTGTCCATTATAAAGACCTGTGGTCTCTATACCGGCCAATTGGCCTCTATAAAGACCTTTGGGCCCTATACCGGCCAATTGGCCATTATAAAGACCTTTGGTCCCTATACCCTACCATTCACATTTATAAAGACCTTTGGTCCCTATACCGGCCAATTGGCCATTATAAAGACCTGTGGTATCAATACCGACCAATTGGCCTTTATAATGAGACATTTGGTCTATATACCGGCAAATTGTCCTTTATAAAGACCTTTGGTCTCTATACCGGCCAATTGGCCTTTATAAAGAACAGTGGTCTCTATACCGGTGGTCTCTATACCGGCCAATTGGCCTTTATAAAGACCTGTAGTCTCTATGCCGGCCAATTGGCCTTTATAAAGACCTGTGGTCTCTATACCGCTTTATAAAGACCTTTGGTCCCTATCCCGACCAATTTGCCTTTATAAAACCTTTGATGTCTATACCAGCCAATTGGCCTTTATAAAGACCTGTGGTCTCTATACCGGCTAATTGGACTTTATACCGACCAATTTGAGTTTTTAAATACCTGTGGTCACTATACCTGTGGTCTCTATATCGACCAATTGGCCTTTATAAAGACCTTTGGTATCTATACCGGCCAATTGGCCTTTATAAAGACCTGTGGTGTCTATGCCGGCCAATTGGCTTTTATAAAGACCTGTAGTCTCTATACCGCTTTATAAAGAGCATTGGTCTCTATCCCGGCCAATTGGACTTTATAAAGACCTTTGGTCTCTATACCAGCCAATTGGCCTTTATAAAGACCTTTGGTCTCTATACCGGCCAATTGGCCTTTATAAAGACCTGTGGTCTCTATCCCGGCCAATTGGACTTTATAAAGACCTTTGGTCTCTATACCAGCCGATTGGCCTATATAAAGACCTTTGGTCTCTATACCGGCCAATTGGCCTTTATAAAGACCTGTGGTCTCTATACCGGCCAATTGGTCTTTATACTGGCCAATTTGAGTTTTTAAATACTTGTGGTGTCTATGCCGGCCAATTGGCTTTTATAATGACTTGTAGCCTCTATACCGGTCAATTGGCCTTATAAAGACCTGTGGTCTCTATACCGCTTTATAAAGAGCATTGGTCTCTATCCCGGCCAATTGGCCTTTATAAAGACCTGTGGTCTCTATACCGGCCAATTGGCCTTTATAAAGACCTGTGGTCTCTATACCGGCCAATTGGCCTTTATAAAGACCTGTGGTCTCTATACCGGCCAATTGGCCTTTATACCGGCCAATTTGAGTTTTTAAATACTTGTGGTGTCTATGCCGGCCAATTGGCTTTTATAAAGACCTGTAGCCTCTATACCGGTCAATTGGCCTTATAAAGACCTGTGGTCTCTATACCGCTTTATAAAGAGCATTGGTCTCTATCCCGGCCAATTGGCCTTTATAAAGACCTTTGGTCTCTATACCGGCCAATAGGTCATTATAAAGACCTGTGGCCTCTATATCGATCAATTGTTTTTTATAAAGCCCAGTGGTATATATACCGGCCAATTGGTCTTTATAAACCCCCTGTGGTCTCTATATCGGCCAATTGGCCTTTACAAAACCCTGTTGTCTCTATACTACAAAATTTATTTGGCTTCATTTCAAATTACTTTGAATATTACTATTTTTATTTTTTATTAAAAATCTATATTTGAATTATATTTTTGTTTTTATTTTTTTTTTTTTAATTATTGAATATTATTTTTTGTTAATTTTTTTATTATTTTAATAAAGTGATAATTAAATCCAAAAAATATATATTTTTTCTTATTAAAAATTATATAACCATTTAAGTCATTTATTTGAAATTAGTTTTAAGTTTAATTAAAAATAAATTTTTTATTAACCTTTAATTTTCCTCTATTTCCTTCTCTTTCCAGTTAAATATAATATACGTAAGAAAACCTCAAGTATTGGAGGAGGTGGTGGTGGTGTTGGTATGGCTACAACATCTACGCCCTCTGCTAGCCTTTCCATTACCCTGCTACAGGCAGTGACAAAACAAGAGGAGGAGGAGCAGGACAACAACATTATCGATGATAGCCAGATTAAGGTGGAAAGTGATAGTTCCACAATGGATACCGATCTATTTCCCAACTTCTCCACGGAAAATAGTCAAAGTAGTGAAGCAATGAATTTTCGGGCTAGCATGGAACCCCAGCAACAACAATCAATAACACCAACAACCAGCGGCGGCAGTACTGCTGCTACTTCTGCTGTCAACAACACCGCCTTAATTGCCCTCCAACAGCTAGCCTCCATATCCTCGACGCACAGCATTGAACGTTTGCTGCCACAGCTGCCCAAGGATCTGTTGGCCCACAACGAGACGTTAGTATATGCCGGACGAACAGGTAAACGTTTACCGCGTCAAAGTTCCAAGCGTCTGCCGCAATTCGAAACGAATCGTTGTCCGTTATGTTCGCGGGTCTATCGTTCGCAGGCCTTCCTCAACGAGCACATGCGCAAGGAACATTCGGTTTTAATTTAAACAAAAAAATTCAATTTTTTTTGCAAATCGGAAAATCAAATTTGCTTCGTAGCCTTAACAAAAAATTATATCAGCAAACAAATAATAATTATTATTACTTCCCCAAAATGATAAAAGAAAAACGGGAACAATTTAATAAATACAAAAAATAATATTATTTAAGTAATATAAAAAATATAAACATAATAATTTCTTATAATACAAATTATAAAAATAAAACTTAATTTTTTCTTAAAAATAAATACGTGAACAAAAAAATTAAAAACATAAAAAAATTGATTTTATTATTGAACAAGAAATTTTTGTAAAAAATTCTCAGAACTTTGGAAAAATGTCAATTGGCCTTTATAAAGCCCAATGGTCTCTATACCGGCCAATTGACCTTTATAAAGACCTATGGTCTCTATACCGGCCAATTGGCCTTTATAAAGACCTGTGGTCTCAATACCGGCCAATTGGCCTTAATAAAGACCTGTGGTCTCAATACCGGCCAATTGGCCTTAATAAAGACCTGTGGTCTCTATACCGGCCAATTGACCTTTTTAAAGGCCTGTGGTCTCTATACTGGCCAATTGGCCTTTATAAAGACCTATGGTCTCTATACCGGCCAATTGGCCTTTATAAAGACCTGTGGTCTCAATACCGGCCAATTGGCCTTTATAAAGACCTGTGGTCTCAATACCGGCCAATTGGCCTTTATAAAGACCTGTGGTCTCTATACCGGCCAATTGGCCTTTATAAAGACCTGAGGTCTCTATACCGGCCAATTGGCCTTTATAAAGACCTGAGGTCTCTATACCGGCCAATTGGCCTTTATAAAGACCTTTGGTCTCTATTCCGGCCAATTGGCCTCTATAAAGACCTTTGGTCTCTATTCCTGCCAATTGGCCTTTATAAAGACCTTTGGTCTCTATACCGGCCAATTGGCCTTTATAAAGACCTTTGGTCTCTATACCGGCCAATTGGCCTTTATAAAGACCTTTGGTCTCTATACCGGCCAATTGGCCTTTATAAACTCCTTGGCCTTTATAAAGACCAGCCAATTGTCCTGTGGTCTCCATACCGGCCATTTGGCCTTTATAAAGACCTTTGGTCTCTATAATGTCCATTTGGCCTTTATAAGGACCTGTGGTCTCTATACCGACCATTTGGCCTTTATAAAGACCTTTTCTGTCTATACCGGCCAATTGGTCTTTATAAAGACCGCGGTCTGTATACCGGCCAATTGGCCTTTATAAAGACCTGTGGTCCCTATACCGACCATTTGGCTTTTTTAAAGACCTGTGGTCTCTATACCGGCCATTTGGCCTTTATAAAGACCTGTGGTCTCTATACTGGTCAATTGGCCTTTATAAAGACCTGTGGTCTCTACACCGGCCACTTGGTCTTTATAAAGACCTGTGGTTTCTATACCGGCGGATTGGCCTTTATAAAGACCTGTGGTCTCTATACCGGTCAATTCGTGGTTATAAAGACCTGTGGTTTCTATACAGGCCTGTGGTCCCTATAAACGCCAGTGGTCTCTATACCGGCCAATTGACCTTTATAAAAACCTGTAGTCTTTATACCGGCCAATTGGTCTTTATAAAGACCTGCAAACTTTATACCGACCAATTGGCCTTTATAAAGACCTGTGGTCTCTATAGCGGCCAATTGGCCTTTATAAAGACCTGTGTCTCTATACCGGCCAATTGGCCTTTATTTCCTTAGTCTTCGAAGTCATTGGAAAATGTATTTTTATTTTTTTTTTAATCGATGAAAAATATTCATTAGAATAATCCAGGGTGCGAAGAATGATTAAAATACGCCTTTTTTACGAATGCTCAGGCGCAAGAATTCAAATGTTTTCAATTTATCGCGAATGTTACAAAGTTACAATGAATGAACAAGCATTTGCAATCTCTCCCGAATGTTCGCATTGCACGAAACACATAACAAAACCCATGTCCAACAACTATTGAACGTTCACGAACGTTTGTTGTTATTGTTGTTGCTGTTTTGAGCATTCGCGGGAATTCCGGAATGTTTGTTTTCATTCGTGAGAAAATGTCAGAAAGAATTTCAACCACCAAACGAAATGAACGATCGTTGTTGTGTGCTCTCACTCGTTTGTTATGTGTGTGTGTGTGTGCGAACATTCTTTGGCGAATGCTCGTTTGGTAAAGAATTTATCGCCATAAATTCATTCGTAAAATGATTCATTCGCGAGGGAATTTTTGCACACCCTGGAATAATTCCCCTCTGACGACGACTCATTGAAAATATTCACTCAAATAGGAAACTTATATTTTTTGAATGAAGGTAAGTACTTCGTGAGTGTTTTCAAAAAAAAATTGAAGTATTAAAGTATTGTTGTAAATTTGTATATGTCTGTCATTGGCCTTGGCCAAAATCTAGATATCAGTATTCGAAAATGTGTGTATAAATATTAGTTTTAAATATTTTTTCTTATTTTATAATTTATTATATAAAATATTTTTATTTAATTTGTATATAATTTTCAATTTTTTTATGTGTTCTCATATTTTTTAATAATAATAATAATAAAATATGGTTTTCAATATTTAAAAAAAATATTTTTCAGTTCGAAAAAATTAACCCCCCTCTCTTTTTCCTTTTTTATCTCCCCACCCCGCCAACCCAACCCACCACCTGTAGATCCCAATTCCCGACATGATGAACGCTCCGGAACGGAACAACGCTACCCCTGTCATGTTTGCGGTAAAAGTTATTTACGCAAGGGTCACCTGAAGCGGCACATTAACAACGAATGCATTGGCATCGCACCGAAATACGTTTGCGACCGCTGTCCATCACGCTATAAACGCAGCGAAGATTTACGAAGACATCTGCTAAAGGCTCACAACGTTGTGAGGGCTGGGCCATATCGCAGCCGAACAATTGATGATTATATGGATGATATAAGTACGGCGGCAGGATATTATGAACACAATCGATCGTCATTATCGTCAGGACCAGGATTATCCATAGCAAATGTAACATCGTCGAGCATGGAGAGACCTTTGTATGTGAACGATTTTGAGGCAGCACCACAATTTAGCAACCACAACAGCATCAGCGCCAGCAAACAATTATCACAACATCCCACTCATCAGCCGCATCAACGAATTCGTGCCTCATCCAATTCCGATTTTGACAATCAACATTTTCTCGATTTTTGAGCTATAAGGTATTTGCCATCATGGAGTAGTGCTCTCCAGGCCCAATCTTGCCACTTAAAGTACAAAAAAATTAGTTCTTAGTAAAATTGTTTAAAAAAAAAACTTTGTAGTCATGTGTGTCCTTTTTTCGTGTGTAATAAATTCAATGTTTTCAAATGAATATGTCCGATATGTTGTGTGTGTGTCCTTATTTCATGTGTGTCGTATTTATACAAATTATGTAAATAGATTTAATGTATGTAATACTATTATATGTCATTGACTATTGGTATTAAGTACTAGGTCCTTTATCCTTGGAAAAATATTCTTTAAAGAATTCCTAGACTTAGTCCTTAAAAAAAATATTTAAAAAAAATCTTAGTCCTTTTTTAGTCCTTGGAAAAAAATATAAAAAAATCTTAGCCCTTGGAAATTATTTTAAAAAAATCTTAGTCCTTGGAAAAAATATTTTAGAAAAAATCGTAGTCCTTTAATAGTCCTGGAAAAAACATATTTTTTTTCTAAAGAAAAAAATTCGGAATATTTTTTTTCGTATAGAAAAAAATTCGGAATCGTTTTTCCTTTTTCGTATAGAAAAAAAATTCGGAATGGTTTTTTTTTTCGTATAGAAAAAAATTCGGAATATTTTTTTTCGTATAGAACAAAATACGGAATATTTTTTTCGAATAGAACAAAAATTCTGAATCATTTTTTTCGTATAGAAAATCATTTATATAGAACAAAAATTCGGAATAACTTATTTCGTATAGAAAAAAATTCGGAATAATTTTTTTCGAATAGAACAAAAATTCGAAATAATTTTTTTCGAATAGAACAAAAATTCGGAATCATTTTTTTTTTTTTTGATATAGAACAAAAATTCGGAATAATTTTTTTGTATAGAACAAAAATTCGGAATATTTTTTTTTCGAATAGAACAAAAATTCGGAATAATTTTTTTCGAATAGAACAAAAATTCGAAATCATTTTTTTTGTATGGAACAAAAATTTGGAATAATTTTTTTCGAATAGAACAAAAATTCGGAATAATTTTTTTCGTATAGAAAAAAAAATCGGAATAATTTTTTTCGAATAGAACAAAAATTCGGAATAATTTTTTTCGAATAGAACAAAAATTTGGAATCATTTTTTTTGTATAGAACAAAAATTCGGAATAATTTTTTTTCGAATAGAACAAAAATTCGGAATAATTTTTTTCGAATAGAACAAAAATTCGGAATAATTTTTTTCGAATAGAACAAAAATTCGGAATAATTTTTTTTCGAATAGAACAAAAATTCAGAATCATTTTTTTTCGTATAGAAATTCGGAATCATTTTCTTTCGTATAGAAAAAATCGGAATTATTTTTTTTCGTATAGAAAAAAATTTGCAATCATTTTTTTCGTATAGAAAAAAAATTCGGAATCATTTTTTTCGTAAAAAAATGGAATCGTTTTTTTCGTATAGAAAAAAAATTGGAATCATTTTTTTCGTATAGAAAAAAATTCGGAATCATTTTTTCGTATAGAAGAAAAATTCGGAATAATTTTTTTTCGTATAGAACAAAAATTCGGAATAATTTTTTTTTCGTATAGAAAAAAATTCGGAATAATTTTTTTCGTATAGAACAATAATTTGGAATAATTTTTTTCGTATAAAAAAAAAATTCAGACTAATTTTTTTCGTATTGAAAATAAAATTCGGAATAATTTTTTTTCGTATAGAACAAAAATTCGGAATAATTTTTTTTTCGTATAGAACAAAAATTCGGAATAATTTTTTTCGTATAGAACAGAAATTCGGAATAATTTTTTTCGTATAGAACAAAAATTCGGAATAATTTTTTTCCGAATAGAAAAAAATTCGAAATAATTCTTTTTCCGTATAGAACAAAAATTCGGAATCATTTTTTTCGTATAGAAACAAATTCGGAATATTTTTTTTCGAATAGAAAAAAATCGGAAATAATTTTTTTCGTATAGAACAAAAATTCGGGATAATTTGTTTTTGTATAGAAAAAAATTCGGAATATTTATTTTTTATTAAATTAATTTTTCTCGTATACAAAAAAAAATCGAAATAATCTTTTTGGAAAACAACAGAAATATTTTTTGTAAAAATTCGATTTTTTTCGTACAGAAAACGATTTGGAAATATATATTGGAAAAATAAATTTGTTGGGTTAGTGGTAAAAATCGAAGTAAGTATGCTTTGCTGGGTTTTGGGTCAGTATATATATACATATAGTAGTGGTAGTTTAATGGGACAGCTTTTTATATTAACCCCAACCTAATGCACAACCCCACCCACTCACATAAAAAAAATCTATTAAAAAAAAACAAATTCGATCCAACCTTGAAGTTCTCTATTTTTATTTTTTTGTTCTTCAGATTTTGATCAAATGCTGGCCTATCTGCCGCCCTTTGATGGCCGTTATCCCTGCATGACATGTGGTCGCAGCTATTTACGACGTGGCCATCTGAAACGTCACATCACCAAGGAATGTATTGGGGTGGAACGACAATTCAAATGTAAGCTATGCTCGATGAGCTATAAGCGGAACGATTGCCTGCGACGACATATGATTAGTGTCCACTATAAGGATTTGACAATGTAAAGTCGTCCGGGAGCAACTTTGTTCAGCGGAAAATAATACTCATAATCGTGATCATTCATCATCATCCGAAAAGATACCACATGTCTTCCGAAGAGATACCAATACGAGTACTTGGATCTTTAATATAAACAAAAATGCATTCCTTAGTTTGTAGTCATCAGCCAGCCAGCATTCCTTAGTCTTAGAAGAGCCACATTCCTGCCAATTAATTATATTATACATATATTTGAAAATAAGTATGTATGTATATGTGTTACACTGTAAAATAATTACAAATTAATTTAAACATTTTTTTTATTTTTGTTACTAATTGTAAAAATTTCGTTTTTTTACGAAAATTAAGTTGAAGAAATCGAATTGAAAATAATAATAAAAAAACATAACCTATAAAATATAATTAATATAAACAAATTCTGTAACATTTTTTTTTCGCATAGAAAAAAATCCAATTTTTTTTTTTTTTTTTTTTTTTTTTGGATAGGAAAAAATCAGAATTTTTTTCTCATAGAAAAAATCGGATTTTCTCGCATAGAACAAATGGAATTTTTTCGCATAGAACAAATGGAATTTTTTCCCATATAGAAAAAATCGATAATATTTTTTTCGCATAGAAAAAAAATCGGAAACATTTCTTCGCATAGAAAAAATTTGGAATCATTTTTTCGCATAGAAAAAAAATCAGAATCTTTTTTTTCGTATAGAAAAAAATTCGGAAACATTTTTTTCGCATAGAAAATAAATTCGGAAACATTTTTTTCGCATAGAAAATAAATTCGGAAACATTTTTTTCGCATAGAAAATAAATTCGGAAACATTTTTTCCCATAAAAAAATTCAGAAACATTTTTTTTCGCATAGAAAATAAATTCGGAAACCTTTTTTTCGCATAGAAAATAAATTAGGAATCTTTTTTTTCCGTATAGAAAAAAATTCGAAAACATTTTTTTTTCGCATAGAAAATAAATTCGGAAACCCTTTTTTTGGAAAGAAAATAAATTCGGAAACATTTTTTTCGCATAGAAAAATAGAAAACAAAATGGAAACATTTTTTTCGCATATAAAAAAATTCGGAAACTTTTTTTCGCATAGAAAAAAATTCGGACACATTTTTTTCGCATTGATACAAAATTCGAAAAACATTTTTTTCGAATAGAAAAAAATTCGGAAACACTTTTTTCGTCATTGAAAAAAATTTCGAAACATTTTTTTCGCATAGAAAAATAATTCGAATTTTCCCTTACAGTAAGTATCCATTATCCTCCCCGAAAAAAATTACGAATTGTTGTTTAATTAAATGAATCCTTTTTTATGAATTTTTGTAGAGTTGACCCATAACCCGTCCTCTTCAGCAGCTTCTTTGTCCTGTTATCCCTTTTTATGTTGAAGGTAAGTGTAAATTCATTTTTTGTTGTTGAATTATGAATAACATCCTTTTGCCTTATGTTTTTCTTTTTGACAGGATAATGGAAATTATCCATTTTTAACAAGCCCTGACCAAAACAACAAAAACCTAACTCTTCGACATGATTTGTCGAAAATGTTTTTTCTTGTTTCAAAGGATACATTTTTCGCATTTTATCTAGTGATGATGTGATCCTCAACAGGTTTTTTTCGTTAGAGAGGAGATGAGAACTTAATGGACCCATTGTTCGTGTTATCCTTGTCAGCAAAAAATAATAGTATCATCCTTTTCAAGTAAGTACAGCAAATTTAGAAATACTAGTTTTCGATAACAAGAGAACAACAAGTTCTCTCACTTTCTTACTACCTACCACCACCCTCTCTTTCTCAAATGCTAAAGGTTTTTGGCATTTTAAAATAGACATCAAATAGACTCTCTCACACATCAACTCATCACTCATTTTGAGTGCTTTTGTTGTTGTTTTTTTTTTAATTCTAAAAATAAGTTTTTCCTTTAAGGAAAATTCCATGTCTTCCTTCACCATATGTCCATTCGTTTTTTGTTGAGACTATTCGCATGACTTTCCTTTATCACCGAGACAATGTCTGGGAGAATTTTAGAAGTGAAAGAGAAATTAAGAGAATGAAGGCTTTTTCCCGTAAGGATTATGTACAGTCATCCTTGAAAATGAAAAATTTTGGGAAAAAAATAAATTTTATACGAAACAAATATTTTCAAAATTATTCCGAATAATTTTTTTTGTATAAAAAAAAATTCCGAATCAATTTTTTCGTACATAGAAAAAAATTCGGAATAATTTTTTTCGTACTTAGAAAAAAATTCGGAATAATTTTTTTGTATAGAAAAAATTCGGAATAATTTTTTTCCGTATAGAAAAAAATCTCACCTCAGTGATTTTTTTTTCCGTATAGAAAAAAATACCTCATGAATTCTTTTCCGTATAGAAAAAAAATCGGAATAATTTTTTTCCGTAACGAAAAAAAATTCGGAATAATTTTTTTCCGTATAGAAAAAAATTCGGAATAATTTTTTTTCCGTATAGAAAAAAAATCGTAATAATTTTTTTCCGTATAGAAAAAAAATCGGAATAATTTTTCCGTATAGAAAAAAAATTATTCCGTATAGAAAAAAATTCGGAATAATTTTTTTCCGTATAGAAAAAAATTCGGAATAATTTTTTTCCGTATAGAAAAAAATTCGGAATAATTTTTTTCCGTATAGAAAAAAATTCGGAATAATTTTTTTCCGTATAGAAAAAAATTCGGAATAATTTTTTTCCGTATAGAAAAAAATTCGGAATAATTTTTTTCCGTATAGAAAAAAATTCGGAATAATTTATTTCCGTATAGAAAAAAATTCGGAATAATTTTCTTCCTTATAGAAAAAAATTCGGAACAATTTTTTTCCGTATAGAAAAAAATTCGGAATAATTTTTTTTCCGTAAGAAAAAAATCGGAATTTTTTTCCGTATAGAAGAAAAATTCAGAATAATTTTTTTTGTATAGAACAAAAAATTCGGAATATTTTTTTTTTCGTATAGAACAAAAATTCGGAATAATTTTTTTTTTCGTATAGAACAAAAAATTCGGAATAATTTTTTTTTTTCGTATAGAACAAAAATTCAGAATAATTTTTTTTGTATAGAACAAAAAATTCGGAATAATTTTTTTTTCGTATAGAACAAAAATTCAGAATAATTTTTTTTTTTCGTATAGAACAAAAATTCGGAAAAATTTTTTTTTTCGTATAGAACAAAAATTTGAAATAATTTTTTTCCGTATAGAACAAAAATTCGGAATAATTTTTTTCCGCATAGAAAAAAATTCGGAATAATTTTTTTTCCGCATAGAAAAAAATTCGGAATAATTTTTTCCCGTTTAGAAAAAAATCGGCATAATTGTTTTTCGTATAGAATAAAAAATAGGAATATTTTTTTTTTGGTATAGAAAAAAATCGGAATCAGTTTTTCGTATAGATAACAAGACGGAATTATTTTTTTCTCAGTTTCTAAAGATTATTGTCTGTTACTCCCTTTCACTATTCAATTACCTCAATTACAAATCAATAATTCCTCTCAAGAAAAGAAAACGAAATTTCGAAAAGAGACAATACCCACCCTCCTTAATTTACAAAGTAAATAGCTGAGAAACACCCCCTTCCCCATCATGACTGACCACAAAAATTGGACATGCCACAAATGAAGCGTAACAATTTCATTTGCCAAATGGACAATTGGTCGAACGAAAGATAGATCGATCGGTTGATCGCTCACAGCACATGAAATCACGTAGAACTCACAGCGAACTCAGTAGGATGCTGCCCACACACACACACCCTCACCAATACACTTTTCCTAGAGGTCACACCATACAGATTTATTTTTGTGTGTGTTTCCCATGTGTTTGTTGTTATGCATCGAAATTCTGACCTTGAAAACTTCATCCTTTGTTTAGCTGACCTTCAATCGAAGTGTGTTTGGGAAAATCTGAGCGGGTATTTTTAACCAGCAGAATTTATCGATCACTTAGATCACAAAATGTGAGTGGTTGAAAACAAATATTGATTTTCTATTCGAGGATGGGTATGAGAATGGTAGGGGAAAAATAATGAAATCAGTCCTGAGGTCCCTTGAAATTTTCACTGTAGAAAAAAGTGTAACATGAGGTTCTCCGATTTTTTTTTTCTATAAAAAACATGGACTCCGATCGATTTTTTTCTTTAAAACAAATTGTAACTGAGGTGCCGCCGAATTTTCTCTGTGGGAAAAAATTTCGGACCTGGGGTCCTTTAAATTTTTTCTATAAAAAAATGGATTTTTTCCCGATTTTTTTTATATACACGGAAAAACATGGATTTGTGGTCCTCCGAATTTTTCCTATAGTAAAAAAATTGGGAACTGAGGTTCCGCCAATTATTTTTTCTATAAAAAAATTTTTCCTGAGGTTTCCAGACCACCCTCCTTAATTGCGATCGTTTGTTTTTTCATGGGAATTTCAAAGTTTCCAACAGAGGCTGTTGCTTTTCAAATTTCCAAAGAAAAACAAATCGAAAATTTCCCAAAATATTAGAAAATAAATATGCAAGCCAGCCAGCCCATCAACCAGTAAAGTAAAAGTGATGAATAGTAGGTAGCAGGGTAGATAGCAAAAATAAATCTGACAAGAAAGGATATGCAACAACAACAAAAATAAATACATATACACAAAGCGAAAAAAGTATGCTTGCACACAATGGGCAACAACAATAACACAGGATCGCTGATCCTTTGCTTACATGAAACTTATAGTGGTTGGTCGGTCGGTCTGTCTGTCCGATATGATCTTTTGTTGTTGTTATTTTAATCCAGACATTAGCCAAACAAAGCATTAAACACTTGCAGCGCACCATGTATCCTTTTTCACCGAAATGCCTACGCATACAACCAATAGCTAAATAATCGGAGAGAGAGAGAAAGAGAGCAAGTGAGTGAGGGAGAAAGTAGACAGAGGATAATAGATAAACAAAGTCTAGACGTGTGAGAGTGTCTGGTTTCATGGATTTTGGAAAAAAAAACTTTTCGCGTTGAAAATTCTTCATACACACACACAAATACATGTTGAATTCTGTCTTCAGGCTTTTCCGACAAAAAAAAATTCTAACCAAATTTGGTCGATTTTGGAAACTACTAAAAAAATACATAGAAAAAAATTGGGAATTCATTTCTATATGAAAAAAATGGGAACTGAGGCTACACAGAATTTTTTCCATACGAAAAAAAATTATTCCGAATTTTTTTCCATACGAAAAAAAATTATTCCGAATTTTTTTCCATACGAAAAAAAATTATTCCGAATTTTTTTCCATACGAAAAAAAATTATTCCGAATTTTTTTCCATACGAAAAAAAATTATTCCGAATTTTTTTCTATACGAAAAAAATGATTCCGAATTTTTTTCTATACGAAAAAAATGATTCCGAATTTTTTTCTATACGAAAAAATTATTCCAAATTTTCTATACGAAAAAAATTATTCCGAATTTTTTTCTATTCCAAAAAAAAAAATATTCCGAATTTTTTTCTATACAAAAAAAATTATTCCGAATTTTTTTCTATACGAAAAAAATGTTTCCGAATTTTTTTCTATACGAAAAAAATGATTCCGAATTTTTTTCTATACGAAAAAAATGATTCCGAATTTTTTTCTACACGAAAAAAATGATTCCGATTTTTTTTTCTATACGAAAAAAATGATTCCGAATTTTTTTCTATACGATAAAAATTGCGAATTTTTTTCTATACGATAAAAATTGCGAATTTTTTTCTATACGATAAAAATTATTTCCGAATTTTTTTCTATACGATAAAAATTATTTCCGAATTTTTTTCTATACGATAAAATTATTTCCGAATTTTTTTCTATACGAAAAAAATTATTCCGAATTTTTTTCTATACGAAAAAAATGATTCCGAATTTTTTTCTATACGAAAAAAACTATTCCGAATTTGTTTCTATACGAAAAAAATGATTCCAAATTTTTTTCTATACGAAAAAAAAAATATTTCGAATTTTTGTTTTTGCAAAATAGTCAGGCTGAATCCCAGTTTGTTGTTTTTATAAAAAAACAACTATTTATTAGTGGGGAATGTATGGCATTGTTTGCCGAGGGGTAAGGCAGGGAAGACTATAGTTTCGGATCACGCCACTGATCCTCATCAGTTCCCTTAGTTTTGCAGAATGGCATGTTTATGAATCCAATTTCCTGGTTCTTCAAAAATGCGACATCTGTTAGGATTGAATATACCCAAAGTGGTGAAGGGTATCATATAGTTGGACCCGTCCGACTTTACTATTTTCCTTACTGGTTTTCATATGGGAAAAAATTTTATTCCGATTTTTTTTCTATATGAAAAAAATGCCCTCTGTGGGAACTGAGGTCTGAACGATTTTTTCTATACGAAAAAAATTATTCCAACTTTTTTCAATACTATTATTATTCCGAATTATTCTGTAATTTTTTCAAATTTGGTACCTGTGGTCCTGTGAAAAGTAAATCAGTTCTTTTCGAATATAAAAATCTTAAATGGCAACCCTGTACACACACATACCGCCTATTTGTTGCTATCCTTTTTTGAATTGTAGGAGAAGAGTAGGTAACAAGTTTTCTAAAAACACAACAAAAGCAAAAAACAAAACAAAGAAATCCTTTTGACAGATGTGCGCAGGCGTAACAGTTTTCCGTTGGCATTTCAATGCCAGATTAATGGGTGTTTGTTCGGTTTGCCTATGTGTGTGCAATGCACACACACACACCAGCACACAATTTTCCAAGTGAGTGTGGAAAATTCGACTTTTTCGCTTAAATTCTGGGAAAATAAATTTAGAAATGCCTGTGTTGTTGTTGTTGCTGCTGCCTTAAGTCCTTTGTAATTTGAGTAAAACATTCAATGGGATTTTCTCTTTCAAAAATAGGAGAGGAGAATGCAAATGTGTGTGTGTGCGAGGGTATTGTGTGTTTTGGTGGCCTGTATTATTTTGTAAGCTAAAATTGCTTTTTCTTTTGATGTCAGCTAGTGCAGAAATGTTTGTAGTGCAGTAAAGACGCTTTTGACGCTTCAAAAACCGCGATTATTATTTTTTTTTTCATTTTTTGTTTTGAAAGAAAACATTTTTTGTGCAAAAAAGTTTTGTGTGTGTGTGCTTGTGTAATTGTGTGTTATATTTAAAAAAGCTTACTCGTACTTTAAGCTTAATAGCTTGAAAGTTTTTAAAAAATTTAAATTTTTATTAAAAAAAAATTGACCAAAGTTTTTTGAATTTAAATGACATTTTTAAGTCATAAATCCTCCTTTTACACGCTTGGTGTGTGAGTATGAAATGCAGAGGAACGCTTGAGGATTATTTTTCCCTTTGACGGATATCTTCCACAAAATCAACATCATGCCAATAATTTAAAACAAGTGAACTGTGATCCTTTGATTTGTTTTCTATATACAAAAATAAGAGCAGAAGTCATGTGAAATATTTCTATAAGGAAAAATTGAGAACTGAAATCCTGCGAATATTTTCCTGCGAAAAAATAGCCAAAGGCTTTTAATATTTTTCTATAATTTTTTTATTTTTTTTTTATAGAAAAAATTGGCAAGGTTCTTTAAATTTATTTCTAAATAAAAAAATAGAAATAAAATTCGCAGGAACATCAGTTTCCTCTTTTACCTATAAAAAATAAATTTCTATATAATAAAATTTACATGACCTCATTTTTAAATTATTTCCATAGAACAAAATTGGTAGAACCTCAATTCCCAATTTTTTCTTTAGAAAAAAAATCGTAAAACCTCTGTTCCTTATTTTTTTTTAGAAAAAATCTTAAAACCTCAGTAACGATTATTTTCTTTAGAAAAAAAATTGTAAAACCTCAGTTCCCAATTTTTTGAAAAAAAAGTTCGGAAAACCTCAGATCGCATTTTTTCTATAGAAACAAATTTTGCAAAACCTTAGGTCCCATTCTTTCTATAAAAAATCTCAGGAACCTCAGTTCCAATTTTTTTTTTATAATGAAAAAAATGTATTAGAAAACAAATTCGGAGAAACTCCGTTTGCATTTTTTCTATAAAAAAATCTCAAATCTTCAGGAACCTCATCCTAATTTTTCTTGTGAAAAAATTTGCGAAACCTTATAGTTCCCTTTCTTTCTATAGAAAAAATTCTCAGAAACCTTAGTTCCAATTTTTTTCTGTTATAATGAAAAAATGTCCAATTTTTTATAGAAACAAAATTCACAGAAACCTCTGTTCCCAATTTTTTGTTATAGAGAAAATCGCCGCATTTCTGTTTTCTATTTTCTGTTTTTTTTTCTATAGAAAAAAAATCATCGGAACCGTAGTTCCTATTTTTTCTATAGAAACACAGATCTTCAGGAAACTCAGTTCTCATTTCTTTCTAAAGAAAAAAATCACAGGAACCTCAATTTCTATAAAACTAATTTACAACTAATTAATTTTCTTAAAAAAAAATCATCGGAACCGTAGTTCCTATTTTTTCTATAGAAACACAGATCTTCAGGAAACTCAGTTCTCATTTCTTTCTAAAGAAAAAATTCACAGGAACCTCAATTTCTATAAAACAAATTTACAGGAAACTCAGTTTCCAATTTTTTTCCAAAGAAATAAAATTCACAGTTGCCTCCGTTCACTTTTTTTCTATATAAAAAATTTGCAGGGCTTCAGTTTCTATTTTTTTTAAGCCGGACCTTTAGCCAGTATCACAAGTCTACATTTTTTTTATTTTTTTTAAATTGTTCAAAAAATATCACACAATTTCTTAGCACTCACACACATTCGCACAAAACGGCCCTCAATACGAAAAAAAATAATTCCAAATTTTTTTTCCATACGAAAAAAAATAATTCCAAATTTTTTTTCCATACGAAAAAAATTATTCCAATTTTTTTTCTATACGAAAAAAATCATTCCGAATATTTTTCTATACGAAAAAATTATTTTTTATTTTTTTTTTCAAACTTGTTCAAAACATATCCCACGATTTCTTAGCACACACACACATTCGCACAAAACCGCCCTCAATTTTAAACTGCACTATAAACATTTCTGCATTCCCATATCCATATTTTTGATTTTAGAATTATTTACTAATTAATATATTTTCTTTTTTCAGATTCCATTTGAACCACCAGGATGTAGAGTTATTCCCTCATTTCCCATTCCAGTTAATTTTTTTGGACTTGGACTAACCTATTTTTCTCTTTTTCTAGGTATCAACAAAACAAAATAAGGTAATCATGAGAACATCATTTGCAAAACGACTAATAATCCCGCACCACCATCATCATTAGCAACATCACAAGGAACTAACAAAATAATGTACAAGGGTGATCAGCCATATATTTCATAATATATAACATCAAATAATAAAATCATCACTATATATTCATGCTCATTGCAATCAGTAATTAAAAACAATATAAAATACAATATAAAATTATATTATTATAAAATTAGTGACAGCATTATTTGTACAAAGCTTAGTACTCGCAAATGGTTATGGAGCTTAAAATAATTTAGTATTAAAAGTTAAAATATAAAAAAATATATATGCAGCAATAATTCAATAATAATAATAAGCCACACACACATTATCTCTTTCATTATTTATTATATAGAAGAGATAAATAAACAAAAGAGAGTTAAGAGCGAGAAAACATTTACTATTATTATTATTAAATTACATGTTCGTTTCTTAAGTCTTTGTATATTGCCTGTACTCACAACTCTGTGGTGATTTATAATAAGAGAGAGAGAGAATATCCACACTCCTAACATTTACTGTTATTAATTAATTACATGTTCGTTTCTTAAGTCTTTGTATATTGCCTGTACTCACAACTCGGAGAGAGAATGCCCACTCTCTTAACAGTTAATCAAGTTGAGTTGGTCATGTACACAGTTAAAACAAAAGACTTAAGAAACGAACATGTATACGGTGTGTTACAATTATAAATACGCGTGATATCTCTCTCTCTCGCACATTGTACCGGTATAGAGATGGTGATAATTATTCAGAGA